>NC_088236.1:46840785-47085785 GCF_036934945.1 Oncorhynchus masou masou
GTCATTTGGTATGTATGAGAGGACAGGGATAGTTGTCCAGTGATGGGTTATATTACTACCTGGACTGTGCTGAAAAACATCCCGTCTCTTTTGTGGTGGAAACCACACAAGATTGCTTAGCCAAGTTAAATATCTTAGCTATGTACACAATGTGCCAGTTCTCATGGCTAGCTGATTGTCTGTGATAATGCTGAACTCTCTATTCCCATCACCACTCATCCAGTGATGGGAACTATCTCTCTCTCTCTCTCTCTCCCCCTCTGTCACCCCTCTCTCCCTTTTTATTCATCCCCCTCTCTCTCTCTCTCGCCCACCTCTGTCACCCCTCTCTCCCTTTTTATTTATCCCCCTCTCTCTCTCTCTCTCTCTCTCTCTCTCTCTCTCTCTCTCCTCTCTCCCTTTTTATTTATCTCCCTCCCCCTCTTCCTCTCCCCCTGTCTCTCATTCTCTCTCTGAAGAAAAAGGATTCATCAGTGCAGCAGGTTCAGTGCAATATTTGCATATTTGAGACTGATTTTGTATGAGACCCAGAGCCGGCGACCTCCCTCTCACCCCTTAACCCCCACATGAGCCTTCGTCCTGCGTTAACCCCTTTGGGGAGCTTTGACAACATAAACTCTGCGTGGCCCTCCATGTCTAAGACGTGATTACACGGCTGACAGGCCCATTCTCTGCTGTCCTGAGCTGACTCCCTGCTAGAATGGGACTGGTTTTTGTCATTGCATTATTCACGGAGATTTAGTTCCCCCCTTTACGTGCTCGTCTCTGGTTTGTGTTGTTTATGCAAATACATAAGGATACCCACTGTGCACTCCAAATACTGTACATTTTAGCTCATACAAAACACTCTAGAAATGTAACCCTGACATAATTTATGCCCTCTGATCAGTGTCATTTCAACGTGTTGGACAGTGGCTGTATGTGAGTGCATATTTGCGTTTTTTTGTGTGTGTGTGTGTGTGTGTGTGTGTGTGTGTGTGTGTGTGTGTGTGTGTGTGTGTGTGTGTGTGTGTGTGTGTGTGTGTGTGTGTGTGTGTGTGTGTGTGTGTGTGTGTGTGTGTGTGTGTGTGTGGCAGGTGTCCGCGGACTGGGAGCGTGCGTCCCTGCGTCCGGGCAGTCAGCCCAGCAGTGTGTTTAAGCAGAGCCCTCAGAGTGGGACCTACACCACCGACGGAGGAGGCTTCATCAACGACAACCTAGTGGCCGACGAGGAGTCCCAGGAGTTTGACGACCTCATATTTGCCTTAAAGACTGGTAAGAATCACGTTGGTCTGCGTCCCAAATGCCGCCCTATTCCCTGTAGTGCACTACTTTAGAAGTGCACTTTGTAAGTAACAGGGAGCAATGTAGGACACAGATTATCACTTATCCTGCAGACATATTATTCATCAGTCATCTATAGCCAATATGAAGCCAATAATTAGAGCCCAGACTTTTTCCTAATCAGGTCATACGTTCAGCAGAAACTCTGTGTTCTACTCATCAACACTATAATGGTGTCGAGGGAGAAGTGGATACGGCGATGAGTCAGTATACAAAAAAATCACATTTTATTCCCTCTTAAAGATAAATATATATATATATATTGTTTTTAAATTTTACTTTATTTAACTAGGCAAGTCAGTTAAGAACAAATTCTTATTTACAATGACGGCCTACCGAGGAATAGTGGGTTAACTTCCTTGGTCAGGGGGCAGGACGACAGATTTTTACCAGCTAGGGGATTCGATCCAGTTACAGTTCCAATTTGAGCTTGAGCATACATGTACCTGATCTGGAGTATGGGGGACTGTCACGACTTCCTCCGAAGTCGGTTCCTCTCCTTGTTCAGGCGACGTCCGGAGGTCGACGTCACCGGTCTTCTAGCCATCGCCGATCCACCTTTCATTTTCCATTTGTTTTGTCTTGTTTTCCCACACACCTGGTTTACATTCCCTCATTACTTGTCGTGTATATAACCCTCTGTTCCCACTTCTGACTGGTTTTGCGACGGGTTATTTTACCTGTATTTTGTTGTTCTGGGTGCAGCTTGTTTTTTGCATTATTATAGTGCTCCAGTTGTTACCCATTTCTGCTCTCCTGCGCCTGACTTCCCTGCAGCTAGTTGCACACCGCTTACTGGGACTCACATATGGCTTTCTAACATTTGTGTGATTTGGTGTGTGCGCATTTGAACGTGTGCATGTACATACGCATGGGTGTGTATGGAGGCCTGGTGTGTACGCGCACATGCATTCGCGGTCTCATGGCAGCCATTACTGCTGGCCCTGCTCGGTCAGTCCTCAGCGAACCCTGTCTGGCTGTAGGAACCATTTCTCCTCAGTCATCAATGTTTAATGAGATATGGGGTCTTACTGCCGGCTGATATATCAACGCTCCACACTCCCATTCTCAAATCACAGAGGAATCGATCTACGCTGCCTGAATAACAAGTGGCAGGACCGAGCTGAAAACATGCCAAGTAGTGTTCAGGACTTTGTTTTGTCTGTTTCTCTAGGAAATATAGGGCGCGCCCCAAATGGCACCCTATCCCCAATATGGTGAACTACATTTGACAAGAGCCCCATGGTCCCTGGTCAAAAGTAGCGCACATCGAATAGTGATGTCATGTTCTTTTGTAACGTTAAAGTGGACCAAGATGGCAGTGCTGCGAGAGCGTCATGTCACGTTTGCTGTTATTATCATCATCATTATTATTGTCACAGCGTAACATCATCATACCGGTTTAGATTTGATATGCCTCTTCACTCTACATAGCTACTACGTTCACTGTAGTTGGATTCTTTAGACAGGACACATGTTATTTCCATGAACCTTCTCTCACCCATGAAGATTTCTGTTTATAGAAATACACCCCATGGGACGAGACGTGTCATGCGCCTTACCTTATTTCCCAGTCAGGCCTGATAACCAAGGTGTCCATATCATGGAAAGAACTCCACCTGGGCTTTGACCCCACCTCGTGATGGCCCCACCGGGCCCTTGATTGAGTGGCCTCTGAAGGGCCCCGTGCAACACAGAGGTTAATCTGGCATCTCAGTGCTAACCGGGCCCCTGGGCGAGGTCAGTGAATACACGCCAGTATCCACTCTCCGGAAAACACATGTCTATTGCCGTGGCTGCGCTAAATTAAAAGTCCCTGGCGGGCAGCAGACTTGGAGTTAGTCAGAGGTGTTAATGAGAGGGGATTGGCTAGAGAGGGTAATGTTGCCGTAAATAAAAGCCTCAGGGATACGCACGTGCGTTCCCGCGTCAGCTATAGTTGTTATGGAAGATGAGTCCGCATTTCACTGGTCTTGCCTTGACCTCTCTATCACCCAACTGTACACCCCATCATTTAGCCTCAGGTTGAACATGTTTACGAATGAGGTGGCATTCACGGCTCTCTTATTGTTAAAACGACATCGGGGAAGATGAATTCTATAGGTGAACAGGATTGAAAAGCATAAAGGAACAATTATATAACCACAAATATCTGCTAAGTCTATTACTTGTGGTTGTTGTAGAATACCTGAAGCGCTCCTGCTACTTACTTTCGTCAAGGTTGTACAAGATGTTTAATCCTAGCTACATCCAAAACAAGGACTTGGACAATGAAATGCTGTGTTATAGCATTTCTCCTGGCCTGTGTTGTAACCCGCCTCCCTCTTGGCGTGTATTTCTGACCTCTACTTCTCTACGTGGCCGGCCTTATGTTGCCACACTCAACCGATAACCTCCTTCATATCTACCCTAGACCTCCCTCAGGTGCAGGCAGAGGTCAGGGAGATAGAAGGGAAGTCTAGAATGAGGTTTTACATAATAGGTCAATCAGTTAGTCAGTCAGGCAGTAAAGTCAGTAGCAGCACACTCATTAGGCTCTTAAAGGGTGAATCGTTAACTTACCGTCCCACTGGTTGTCCTTAATGCCCTGCTTTTACTGTACAGTCCCTTCTGAAAGTATTCAGACCTGACTTTTCCACATTTTGTTACGTTCCAGAAATAAATTGATCTCAGCAATCTACACACAATACCCCATAATGACAAAGCGAAACAGGTGAATCCTGTTTCCATTGATCGTCCTTGAGAAGTTTCTACAACTTGATTGGAGTCCACCTGTGGTAAATTCAATTGATTGGACATGATTTGGAAAGGCATACCTGTCTATATAAGGTCTCACAGTTGACAGTGCATGTCAGGGCAAAAACCAAGCCATGAGGTCGAAGGAGTTGTCGGTCGAGCTCTGAGACAGGATTGTGTCGAGGCACAGATCTGGGGAAGAGTACCAAAAAATGTCTGCAGCATTGAAGGTCCCCAAGAACACAGTGGCCTCCATCATTTTTAAATGGAAGAAGTTTGGAACCACCAAGACTCCTAGTGCTGGCCACCCGACCAAACTGAGCAGCTCAGGGGAGAAGGGCCTTGGTCAGGGAGGTGACAAAGAACCCGATAGTCATTCTGACAGAGCTCTAGAGTTCCTCTGTGGAGATGGGAGAACCTCCTAGAAGGACAGCCATCTCTGCAGTACTCCACCAATCAGGCCTTTATGGTAGAGTGGCCAGACGGAAACCACTCCTCAGTAAAAAAAGCACATGAAAGCCCACTTGGAGTTTGCCAAAAGGCACCTAAATATTCTTTGGTCTGATGAAGCAACGATTGAACTCTTTGGCCTGAATGCCAAATGCCAAGTGTCACGTCTGGAGGAAACCTGACACCATTTACCATCTACGGTGAAGGATGGTGTTGGCAGCATCATGCTGTGGGGATGTTTTTCAGCAGCAGTGACTGGGAGACTAGTCAGGATTGAAGGAAAGATGAATGGAGCAAAGTACAGAGAGATCCTTAATGAAAACCTGCTCCAGAGCACTCAGGACCTCAGATTGGGGCGAAGGTTCACCTTCCAACAGGACAACGACCCTAAGCACACAGCCACGACAATGTAGGAGGGGATTCTGGATACGTCTCAATGTCCTTGAGTGGCCCTGCCAGAGCCCGGACTTGAACCCGATCAAACATTGCTGGAAAGACCTGAAAATAGCAGTGCAGCAACGCTCCCCACACAACCTGACAGTGAGGTTGAGAGTATCTGCAGAGAAGAATGGGAGAAACTCCCCAAATAGAGGAGTGCCAAGCTTGTCGCGTCATACCAAAGAAGACTCGATGCTCTAATTGCTGCCAAAGGTGCTTCAACAAAGTACTGAGTAAAGGGTCTGAATATGGGTTATTGTGTGTAGATTGATGTTTTTTTTACAACAATTAAGAATAAGGCTGGAACGTAACAAAATGTGGAAAAATGGAAGGGATTCTGAGTTCTTCCAGAGTGCACTGTAATTGACTGTCATAAAAATTATTATTGAAAAAACTGCGCAGGTAATCTGGAGGTCATTCTGTTCTTTGGATTACACCACATTGTGTTCATCCCAAATGTCAACCTATTATTCCCTTAAAGTGATGGTCCAGAACTTTTTTATAATTTCAGCCTGTGGTTTTGAAAGTGGTGCTCACGAGACAAAACAGGTCTAGCCAGGTCTCCTAAATGTGTTTATATAGCCCTCCTTAGATCAGCTGATATCTGAAAGTGCTGTAACAGAAACCCAGCCTAAAACCCCAAACAGCAAGCAATGCAGGTGTAGAAGCACGGTGGCTAGGAAAAACTCCCTAGAAAGGCCAACTCCTAGGAAGAAACCTAGAGAGGAACCAGGCTATGAGGGGTGGCCAGTGTTCTTATGGCTGTGCCAGGTGGAGATTAAAACAGAACATGGCCAAGATGTTCAAATGTTTCTTAAATGACCAGCATGTAGTTGTCGAGGGTGCAACAGGTCAGCACGTCAGGAGTAAATGTCAGTTGGCTTTTCATAGCCGATCATTGAGAGTGTCTCCCCTGCTCCTGCTGTCTCTAGAGAGTTGAAAACAGCAGGTCTGGGACAGGTAGCACGTCCTGTGAACAGGTCAGGGTTCCATAGCCGCAGGCAGAACAGTTGAAACTGGAGCAGCAGCACGGCCAGGTGGACTGGGGATAGCAAGGAGTGCCAGATAGTCCTGAGGCATGGTCCTAAAGCTCAGGTCCTCCGTGAGAAAGAAAGAAAGAAAGAAAGAGAGAAAGAGAGAAAGAAAGAAAGAAAGAGAGAATTAGAGAGAGCAAACTTAAATTCACACAGGACACCAGATAAGACAGGATAAATACTCCAGATATAACAGACTGACCCTAGCCCCCCGACACATAAACTACTGCAGCATAAATTCTGGAGGCTGAGACAGGAAGGGTCAGGAGACACTGTGGCCCCATCCGATGATACCCCCGGAATTGATAGGATATGTTTCGAATCCAATTCAAATAATATGTTACAAATGTGTTGTGCTTAACATCCTGGACTGCATCTTTAATAGTGTACTTCTTATTGGGCCCTGGTCAAAAGTAGTGCATAGGGAATAGGGTGCCATTTGATACACCCTATTGTTCATGCCTTTACCTTTGGGACCACTGGTCATGAAACACTCCCTTCTACCTGTCAATTTGGACACGTTGACTGTAGTTGAAGTGTATAGATCATGTTCAAATGTGATAAGTTACGCTCTGTTTTGGTTGTTGATTATCATTCTCACTCACCTTTCACTCAGAACACTGCAGCAGTTGTTGATGTAGAAATGTTCTGTAGGCTTTTAACCACAAACAAAATTCTAGAATTTCTGTTAATGAATCAGTAAGTTAACACTGAATGATGTCATGCATTATCATAGCTCTGGTCCAGAGAGTAGTGCGTGTTCTTTCCACTACGCTCACCATGCACTAAGCACTGGACCAGAGTTAACATTGTCAAAAAGTGATGATTGACATGTGTGCTGTCTCTCTCTCTCTCCCTGTTAGGATCTGGCCTTAACCTGAGCGACAACGAGTCGATCCACGGGAGCCATGATGGTGGGAGTACGGCCCCATCTCAGATCGTTGAACTAAGACGCATTCCCATCGCCGACACACACCTTTAACCTCCCACGTTTTTTTTTATACCACAGAGAAAAACACAACAGTATTTTTATATTTCTACTGCCTTTGCACTAAAACATCCCGATTTTTTTTTATTTTTTTTTTTTTTATAGAAAAGTTGTAGTTTTTTCGTTAGCTGTTTGATATCATGAAACCCGGTGATGTTTGTATGTCTGTTTTTATATATGAGTATATAAATGTTTTACTAAATTAATTTGTGAAAGTCCTTGATGGAGTTTTTGAAGTTGATTTTATCTCTCCTTGGATGTAAACATTTTGTAAAGTTTTTAGGACACGAGCCAGCACCCTCAAACCTGCTGCTAAGGTTTGTGTAACATTGTTAATAAATAATTCAACAGCTATTTTACATTGGGCTGTCTTGATTCAATTTGTCCGCCTGTGATTGCGTTTGGAGTGGCTGGCAGCAGTCTATGGTCTGTCAACAGTTGGGCATAAAGAGAGGAGAGCTTGTGTGGGAGTTGCATAACGCAGGAAGTGGAATTGCTGAGTCGCTGTCGGGTCAGACTAGAGGACACTGTGAAAGCATGCAGTCTCCTGGGGGAATTTCACAAACTTGTTCTACACAGTCTGAGCAATCTGGTCCTGGGAGATCAGGTCTGAACATTTCTGCTTGGGTCTGCAAAAGCGGCGGGAGGTGGAAATATGGAGTATGAATGTGGAGTATGAAAGTTCATATTGAGCCTGTAGATGAACTGAAGTGTGTCAAACCTGTACATGTACTGCATGTACACGATCAGGATACAAGGTCAAACACGTTACATCACTTCAAATGTTCTATGGCAACTGGCAGTTCAGATAACAAATTCAATTATCCAAACTAAAATGTCAAAAAGGAGCCTGTTTCATCTGCAAAGTGAGAGCCAGCAGTGTGTGCACTAAACTAGGCAATTCTGGAGCTCTAACGGAAATGCATTACAAAAGGGTTGTGGAGTCTAAACTCCCTCTATGTTGCTGACGTAATTTATGTATGAAGGGCAACAAGGTTGGAGGCTCCACATTCCACACATTGAAAGCTAAGACCTATTCATCTGCCACTCTGTTCATATTTGTAGGAAACAAAGAGGGTTCCTGGATCCGTCTCAACTGTGAGTAAGTGCTGGGTCTGGTTTCGCTGGCTTTCTTAGCAGACGTAACGGAGAATAGAGCACATTGGGATATTTTGTTTCTGCCTCATTCGAGCCTCACCTCCTGGTCTCACCCTGGTGGTTCCTTTACGCACCTAAGTGGACACTTACAGTTGAAGTCGGAAGTTTACATACACCTTGGCCAAATGCATTTAAACCCATTTAAACCCATTTAATCAGAATAAAAATTCACTGTTTTAGGTCAGTTAGTATCACCACTTTATTTTAAGAATGTGAAATGTCAGAATAATAGTAGATAGAATGATTTATTTCAGCTTTTATTTCTTTCATCACATTCCCAGTGAGTCAAAAGTTTACATACACTCAATTAGTACTTGGTAGCATTGCCTTTAAATGGTTTAACTTGGGTCAAACGTTTTGGGTAGCCTTCCACAAGCTTCCCACAATATGTTGGGTGAATTTTGGCCCATTCCTCCTGACAGAGCTGGTGGAACTAAGTAAGGTTTGTAGGCCTCCTTGCTCGCACACGCTTTTTCAGTTCTGCCCACAAATGTTCTATAAGATTGAGGTAAAGGCTTTGTGGTGGCCATTCCAATATCTTTACTTTGTTGACCTTAAGCCATTTTGCCACAACTTTGGAAGTATTCTTGAGGTCATTGTCCATTTGGAAGACCCATTTGTGACCAAGCTTTAACTTCCTGACTGATGTAAATGAGATGTTGCTTCAATATATCCACATAATTGTCCTACCTCATGATGCCATCTATTTTGTGAAGTGCACCAGTCCCTCCTGCAGCAAAACACCCCCACAACATGATGCTGCCACCCCAGTGCTTCACGGTTGGGATGGTGTTCTTCGGCTTGCAAGCCTCCCCCCTTTTCCTCCAAACATAACAATGGTCATTATGGCCAAACAGTTCTATTTTTGTTCCATATTTCTCCAAAAAGTATGATCTTTGTCCCCATGTGCAGTTGCAAACTGTAGTCTGGCTTTTTATGGTGATTTTGGAGCAGTGGCTTCTTCCTTGTTGAGTGGCCTTTCAGGTTATGTCAATATAGGACTCGTTTTACTGTGGATATAGATACTTTTGTACCTGTTTCCTACAGCACTTTCACAAGGTCCTTTGCTGTTGTTCTGGGATTGATTTGCACTTTTCGACACCAAAGTACATTCATCTCTAGGAGACAGAATGCGTCTCCTTCCTGAGCAGTATGATGGCTGCGTGGTCCCATGGTGTTTATACTTGTGTGCTATTGTTTGTACAGATGAACATCAGGCATCAGGCATTTGGAAATTTCTCCCAAGGATGAACCAGACTTGTGGAGGTCTACAATATTTTTTTCTGAGGTCTTGGCTGATTTCTTTTGATTTTCCCATGATGTCAAGCAAAGAGGCACTGAGTTTGAAAGTAGGCCTTGAAATACATCCACAGGTACACCTCCAATTGACTCAAATGATGTCAATTAGCCTATCAGAAAGTCATGAAATAATTTTTGGGAGTTTTCCAAGCTGTTTAAAGGCAGAGTCAACTTAGTCTATGTAAACTTCTGACCCACCGGAATTGTGATACAGTGAATTAAAAGTGAAATAATCTGTCTGTAAACAATTGTTGGAACAATTACTTGTGTCATGCACAAAGTAGATGTCCTAACCGACTTGCCAAAAGTCAAGTTTGTTAACAAGAAATTTGTGGGGTGGTTGAAAAACGAGTTTTAATGACTCCAACCTAAGTGTATGTAATCTGTAACTATAACTGTATATGACGCAATGAGGAAAACAAATGGCGTATGTATCCATAATGGAGGGTGGAGAAGTATCAAAGCCATTCTTACTCTGTACTAAGAGCAACCTTGATTTTGTGTGATGAGTTGTCTACCGGCAGAGATGCTGACGGCGCCCCAAATCTAGTCCTGAAAAATGTCTGTTGCTGTATTCAAACACTAAATTCATCTGAAAGGACAACTGCATAGCAGGCTACATTTAGTTGACAAACAACTTTTACTGTACCCTGTAACTCAGCAGTAAGCTAGGCTTTCTCCCATTTATACGGTCCACACCACACCAGCTCATCCTCAGCTTGTACAGGACTCATTTCAGCACTGAACAAAAAAAATGCACGCAACATGAAACAATTTCAAAGATTGAACGGCATTACAGTTCATATTCGGGAAATCAGTCCATTTAAATAAATGAATTTGGGCCCTAATCTATGGATTTCACATGAATATACAGTTCTGTTAATCACAGATGCCTTAAAAAGAAGGTAGGGGCATGGATCAGAAAACCTGTCAGTATCTGGTGTGACCACCATTTGCCTCATGCAGTGCAACACGTCATTCGTGTAGAGTTGATCAGGTTGTGGATTGAGGCCTGTGAAATGATGTCTCACTGCTCTTCGATGGATGTGTGAAGTTGCTTTATATTGGTAGGAGCTGGAACACACTGTCGTACACTTTGGTCCAGAGCATCCCAAACATGCTCAATGGGTGACATGTCTGGTGAGTATGCAGGCCATGGAAGGATTGGGATATTTTCAACTTCAAGGAATTGTGTACAGATCCTTCCGACATGGGGCCATGCATTATCATGTACAAAAGTTGAGAGGGTTATTTTATTTCAGCGCATGAAAAATGTGACGGACCCCAACACTTTACATGTTACATTTTTGTTCAGCATACTTTGATGTGATGAGAAGGTTGGGATTGTCGTGTCTTTGGCTATGCCGGATTAATTGCTGTGACATGCTATTCTATAAAATATATAATATCACCTGATTGAGCTAATCAGGTAAATGTAATTAACTGGAGAGTCGGGCACCACAAAATAATATTTATAGAGCTGTTATCTTCTGAATAAACTCTTAAAGATTTAGCAATATTTTACATCAGTAGCAGTCAACATTAATCGTCATCTTACTTCAGTCTCATATTCTGAAAGCTGTAAATTCTTGGTTATCTGCAAGAATCCTGTTGAATCTGCAAGAATCCAAGTTGAATCAGCAATACAAAATTGGGTTTAATTATTTATTTACTAAATACCTAACTAATCACACAGAATAACATATACAAAGAATTAATTATACCTGGATAATTCTTTACGTCATAGGAAAACGTCCCTTGCGGGCAGAACAGATATGACAGCTTGTTACACAAAAGGAAAAGGGGCGGGGTTTGAGTGAAAGAGCGGGAGACTGGAACAGAGGCGAAGCTGTGCTATCTTAAATACAGTATCTTATGCATTCTAAATTACCGCCCAGTTGGAAAAGGAAAATGCAATAAATATTTACTCTGAGCTGCGCTTCAGTAGGTTGGTGGTAGATGGGAGATCGTGTTGCCAAACTGAGTCCTCTGTCCTTTGAAGAATGTCTCTGGTGTTCCTTTGGATAAGTTGTAGTAACGTTGTTGTGTGGTAGATTGGATACTCTGTCTGTTCCTTCCTAACCTGCGTTTGCAGCTGCGGTCATTAACTCAACGGCTAGGAGGTATCACTGCTGTCATGAATAAGAGCCCAAAGTTCATACCATTTGCAACCAAAGCTCATGCTGATGTTGGCTTTGTTCTTGTAGTTTTATCTGAACCATTCTGATATAGAATCATCATCCTACCTAAATGACTTAAATGTAAATGTAAATGTAGTCAAGAGCTTATATAGGAAGGAAGAGGAGGGTGTGTTTGAAAAGTTGTACAGCCTTTGTCCCTTCACAGGGGAGGGCCACTGATTGAGCAGCCCTATCTTATGAAAATCCAAATCTCACATTTTAGAAACTAAAATCACATTTCATCCCATCACAAATCATTTCAAATTCAAACATTTAAATTGAACAACAATTCCATGTGAATCTGATAACTCTGATGTGTAGACTTTCCCCTGTGGAGTTTGTCATCTTCTCATTGATGAGAATGTCTCAGATGACAACAGAACTGACATCATATTCATTAAGTACCACTGTATATGTTCAATTGTTCGGATTACCAGAATATAGTTAATTCCCCCTCTCATTCTGACGTTCCCAGAATCTCTATGTTAACTCTTAGAACTACCCATCCCGGTTCTGGCATATTTGTCATCAGCAACCGCTGAATAGCATAGTGCAACAGTCAAAAAATATTACTAGATATTTTTTGAAATCACAAGTGAAATACAGCGAAACACCGCTTAGCCTTTTGTTAATCACCCTGTCATCTCAGATTTTGAAATTATGCTTTACAGCGAAAGCAGTACAAGCGTTTGTGTAAGTTTATCGATAGCCTAGCATAGCATTATGTACACTTAGCATCAGGAAGCTTGGTCACGAAAATCAGAAAAGCAATCAAATTAACCGTTTACCTTTGATGATCTTCGGATGTTTTCACTCACGGGACACCCAGTTAGACAGCAAATGTTCCTCTTGTTCCATAAAGATGTTTTTTATATCCAAATACCTCCATTAGTTTGGTGCGTTATGCTCAGGAATCCACCGGAAATAGCGGTCACGACAACGCAGACAAAAATTCCAAATTATATCCATAATGTCGACAGAAACATGGCAAACGTTTTTTATAATCAATCCTCAAGGTGTTTTTCAAATATCTATTCGATAATATATCAACAGGGACAGTTGGCTTTTCACTAGGGCCGGGAGGAACAATGGCCGCCTCTCTCTTTTACGCAAAAATCACTCTGAGAAGCCCCACCTGACCACTTATGTAATGTGGTCCTTCACGCTCATTCTTCAAAATAAAGGCCTGAAACTATGTCTAAAGGCTGTAGACACCTTAAGGAAGCTATAGAAAGGAATCTGGTTGATATCCCTTTCAATTTTCAATAGGGATGCATAGGAACACATATGTTTCAAAATAAGAGTCACTTCCTGATTGGATTTTTCTCAGGCTTTCGCCTGCAATATCAGTTTTGTTATACTCACAGACAATATTTTTACAGTTTTGGAAACTTTAGAGTGTTCTCTATCCTAAGCTGTCAATTATATGCATATTCTAGCATCTGGTCCTGAGAAATAAGCTGTTTATATTGGGAACGTTATTTTTCCAAACATAAAAATAGTGCCCCCTAGCTTCAAGAGGTTTTAACCAAGGGGTTTTGCAAATGTAACCTAAGTAGGGTAGAGAGAGGAAAAAGGGGGGAAGAGGTATTTATGACTGTCATAAACCAATCCCCAGGCCAACGTCATGACAGGATGTTGTTTTGTCTCTTAAATTATGCAGCCCTTATACTGTAACAATATGTTTTGTTCATCCAACGTAAGGTTTCAGATCAACTTTGTCCTTTTAAACTTTCAAAAGCCACAGTCTGCTCTCTCCCTCTTGAGGAAGTAACCTGGTTAACCATCCAAACTCTTTTGATCCAGCCTCAATACTTTGATTTGAACATTGAAATGTGTAGCATTTATTTTGCGTTTGGGTGACATACTGTAATTGTTGTCACTCTGTGGCCTGGTGTAATTTATGCAGGGGGGTCCTACCACAGATTTGACTGTTTGTGGTCTGTGGGTCCTGGCCAGTGTCCAGTAGAGTAGCACAACCACCGGCAAACACTTGTCATCAGCCACTTGGGTCAGGAGTTATGAGGGGAACTGCAGCAGAAATAGATCTTTGGACTCTTTCCATTCTCAAAACGTCCTTCGCTGTGTGGAAATATGTTTACCATTGGCTCTGACAAAGCTCATCTGATATGGCTGTGAGTGAATGAGGCATGGGTTTAGGGAAATGTATAGTTTGTATCATGCATTCAGAAGGAACGTTTTTATGAGGTTAATGTATTGTCTCAAGTGTAAACAAGTTTGAAACGACAGGCTGTAAGGCAATGGGATAGTTCCTGTCCCAGGTCTTGAGTGTGACAGACCTATAACTCAGATCTCTCCCCCAATGTCTAGCGCTTGGTGCCTGGTGACTCATCCTGTCTCCCAGTCACCAGCCCTCCTCTCAGTGATTCAGCACTTTCCCACCAGAACACTTTTGCTCTCTCTCTCTGAGAAAAAATCCCCTGTTCTTTTCTAAGCCTTTTTCACAAAATGCACACACAAATATACAGCATCCATGTGCACAGCCTCAGGCTTGATTTGTAAACAACACACAGTGGACTTATAATAATGATGTTCTGGTTTCTTTGGGATTAACTGAAACAAGCACTATTATTCTATACCAGACAGTTACCATATATGCACTAAACAAAAATATAAGCACAACATGTAAAGTGTTGGTCTCATGTTTCATGAGCTGAAATAAAATATCTGATAAAAGCTTATTACTCTCAAATGTTGTGCACAAATTTGTTTACATTCCTGTTAGTGAACATTTCTCCTTTGCCAAGATAATCCATCCACCTGACAGGTGTAGCAGAACAAGAAGCTGATTTAACAGCATGATCATTACACAAGTGCGCCTCGTGCTGGGGACAACAAAAGGGCCACTTGAAAATGTACAGTTTTGTCACACGACACAATGCCACAGATGTCTCAAGTTTTGAGGGGACCGTGCAATTGGCATGCTGACTGCAGGAATGTTCACCAGAGCTGTTGACAGATATTTTAATGTTAATTTCTCTACCATAAGCCACCTCCAACGCCCAACTGGCCTCACGACTGCAGACCACATGTATGGCATCGTGTGGGAGAGTAGTTTGCTGATGTCAACGTTGAACAGAGTGCCCGATGGGGGCGGTGGGGATATGGTATGGGCAGGCATAAGTTATGGACTACGAACACAATTGCATTTTATCTATGGCAATTTGAATGTGCAGAGTACAGTGACAAGATCCTGATCGTGCCATTCATCCGCCGCCATCATCTCATGTTTCAGCATGATAATGGGATCTGTACACAATTCCTGGAAGCTGAAAATGTCCCAGTTCTTCCCTGACCTGCATACTCACCAGACATGTCCCCCATTGAGTATTTTGGGGATTTTCTGGATCGACATGTACGACCGCGTGTTCCAGTTCGCACCAATATCCATCAACTTCGCACAGAAGAGGAGTGGGACGACAGTTCACAGGCCACAATCAACAGCCTGATCAACTCTATGTGAAGGAGATGTGTCACGCTGCATGAGGCAAATGGTGGTCCCACTAGATACTGACTGGTTTTCTGATCCACGCCTCTACCTTTTTTAGAGATGTCTGTGACCAACAGATGCATGTCTGTATTCACAGTCATGTGAAATCCATAGATTAGGGCCTAATTCATTTATTTCAATAGACTGATTTCCTTATATGAACTGTAACTAGTCAAACCTATGAAATTGTTGCATGTTGCGTTTATATTTTTGTTCAGTATAAGTTCACAATGCATACCAGGTGAATAGGATTGTAAAATGTATTACCAATGTTTCAATATTTGTTAATTAAATTGCTTTTTAGTTCACCTGACTCGGTGGATTGGATCATCTTATGTCTTTACATGGTTGATATGTTCCTTTTTGCTTGGCAGTGGAGCGGTATCGTATGAAATGTGATAATGTCAGCGTTTCACCATTTTGTGTTGCCTTTCCTTTCTCCAGATCTTTTGCAGCACCACACCACAATAGATACCTATTCAGTCCGGGTAGCATTCTTCAAGACAACTGTGTTTGAATGTGCGGGCACGGGCTATTCAGGGCTTTCTTTGGTGAACACACACCGCCTCTCATTCATCACATTAGTGGGACCTGGTTTCAAATAATGTGTCTGAAAACACTCTTTGTCAACCACATCGATGTGACCAGACAAGAAATTAGAAGGTCATGGATTCTACTGTCATTACGGTAACTCATAAAGGACTTTATGTTTTTCTATGCCACAATTTGCCTGGTCTTTGAAGACGTTCATACCCTAGAAATTCTTGACTACATGGCAATGAATTGACTATGAGCTAAATGGGTTAATTGTTTACACAGTTAGATGTATATGGCTCTGTAGGCTATTTGGCATGTCTGGGCTTGTGCAAAAAGTGTTCCCTTAATTCAACTCACAATTACTCCTGTGTTACTACTCTACATAGGCATTGGCATAAGTCAATTCCCTAACAAATCACCTTCTGCTGATGTTTGTTGAACAGCCAATGGCTTGTTTAGGGTCATTCGCAGTTCATGGGTGCTCTTCTGACTGAAGAAGCAGATGCAACAGACAGAGAGCAAGGTTTATAGCATCCATCACTTGATTAAATTAACCGGAATCTAAAGACTAAACATGTACAGTGTTACCGTACTCCTTAATCCTTTCACATTGCCATTGAGGATTCTATTGCCACTGCCTGCACCTGATTTCTGAGGTTAACAGTTAATTCACGTCAGTTGACGTGAAAAGAAATGTTATATCGCATCGAAACGGTACATGAAAAACTATAGAGGCATGGAAGTTCAGTTGCCAAGGCACATGTCACGGTAGCTCTAATCCAGTGCGGACCAGAGTTAATTTCATAGTATCTTGATGACAATACGACCAGCAAATACTGTAGAATCAGGCTCTTTCAGAGAAATTATTGGATAAGCACCTAAGTTTACGACATGCTCTGCTCTTAAGAAAGTAGTCTGTAAAATGTCTATGATTTGTGCTTCTGTAAAGCTTGTGTCACCCCTTCATATTACAAACGGGCCCTTTGGCAGCTAAAGGATCCCTGTGTCTTGGAACATCTTTCTCAGAAAAGGGGGTGGGCAGTAATAGGAATGTTGGCCATAATGGCGAGGATGGCTGAGCAGCAGAGGGATCTCAGTGAGCACTGGAAGACGAGGGTAGTCCAGCGAAGGTTTTCAGAGGAGAGGCTATGGGACGGGGGGGACGGGACAGGACGGGGGGGGGGGCGGCTGTTATCCAGTGCTTACGAAGAGAGGGGGGTGCAGTATTGGAGGGGGAAGGTTGGATGAGGAGAGAATAAAACCGGTGACAGAGGATATAAGATATAGATCAGGCTATGATTTAGATGGTTCAGTACAGGCATCTGCATTTTTATGAGGTGTGTAGTGGCCAATGTATTTACAGTCAGACAATACTACATAGTATGTATGTACCTCAGTCCAATAACGTGACCTTTAGGCACTTTACGTACCACCCCATCAAATGTCAAAGGGCTTTTTGATTGACATGCCTTGGTGAGGGCCAAGACGCCACAGACGCCCGTGAACGTCTTGAGCCATGTTGAAACACAACCCTCTCCGACATTGGCCTAATTGGGGGGCAGGGGGGAGGGACCTCTAGCCGAAGTCACTGAAACATATGGTGTGCGAAACCCACCGTCTGGTTGGCAGAAACCCACAGGGGTGTGTGACAGGGACTGGTTAACCCTTTCTCACACAGGACGCCAGGGTCCTACATGGACAGCTTGGCTTTTATGTTTAAAAGGGAATAGATACTAGGTTTGGCGGGCCTACAGTATGAGTTGTATTGCTATAGCTGTTGACCTTAGCTCTTCGACTGAAGCGGTTCAACTTACTACTACCACACATGGCTCAGTCTATAAGCAGTTGTGTTTAATCCGGCACTGCTTTAGGTTATGAGGACTCATAATGAATAGATATTTTCAATCTGGCAGTACAGTGTATGCATGTCTCACTGCTATCATAGAGGACTGAACTGGCTTTACCCCTGTCCCTTGTATAATTGTGTCCTGCTCGTCTCCATGTGACACAGGGTGTGTGTGTGTGTGTGTGTGTGTGTGTGTGTGTGTGTGTGTGTGTGTGTGTGTGTGTGTGTGTGTGTGTGTGTGTGTGTGTGTGTGTGTGCAGTCGCATAGTAGCAGATGACATGCAGGGCCCTGATAAAGTATTCCAACCCCAAAAGCTATCTGTGCCAAGGAGAACACTGAGTCACAAAGTGGTCTCTAAGCGTGGTCATCGAGCCGGTCTCAACCAGTTTGGTTTATCATTCGCCACTTCTGCTGCCCGCGACAAGGAGAGACACGCCTTAAGGAACAGAGCTATTGATATGGAGGAGGAGAGACCCTGAGCAGACTGCACTGGGTTTGCACACCCTGATCCACTGTAAATAGGTGAGTGCAGGGGCTGAATATCTTTCACATATCTAGTTTGCTGCTTGGTTGGACTTCTAGGTAGAGTCAGTATTGCTCTTCCTCTGGGTGAAAGGGACAGACAGTAGTGGTTAGCATGATAGTGGGAAAAAATCAGCAGTGACCACAGTGAGAGGCCATGTGCAACAGGATGTGACACATCAAAGAGCCACGGTCACAATGACTCCGCTGTGTGCCAGACACAGCCGGTCTTACCCGGTTAGATCCAGCGGCTGCAACTGTGTCTCAGAAACCGGTCCAGTCACGTTTTTTTTCTACAGGTCGGCCCACAACATTTCTTTTAAACACAAAAAGCATATCCCATCTAGGGCCTTAGGGTGGGTTGTTGACTGAGAACAAAGAAGCCAATGTGAAGTTAACAAGGAGAAGTAACATGAAGTTCGGAGTTAGAGGCCTCCTGACATCAGAGCTGCAATGCCAGGCACACAAAGGAGTGCACACAATCACATCCAGGTCATACTATAGACAAGTTTAGTACAGTTTATCCAGGGTAACAGTGCTGGTTTGCATAATCTTTGTTTCACAAGTCTCAAACACTAGGCCTTATTATTGAGTTTGCATATCAGGTCAATATTGGTCATCCTTAACTGCCTGTTGAAAAATAACGTTTTGCGCAATGAACATAACCCTGCTTCTCCAATAGCAATCCAGCTAACAACGAAGCTAACAACGAAAGAATGAGAGAATGTTCTTTTAAGAGTCTCATTAGGTCATTACCATAGGAATGTTCCAGTGATATCCAAGGACTGTTTCCAAGAAACAATTCCCTCAATGTCAAACAGAACTTACCTAGAACGTGGTTACCATGTTCTCAGAATATTCCATGTTAAGGTTCTAGACATGTTTCATTGGAAATGTTGCAAGAATATTCCAGTGTCCAGTCTTCCTGAGGGTTAGGAGAATTTCCCATCAATGTGACACTAAACAAATGCAGAACATGATTGCCATGTCCTCTGAATAGAAGTTATTCATGTTCTAGTCACATTTCATGGGACGTGGCTAGAGCGCTAATGTGTTAACGTAGGTTTTTTTGTCTGGAGGTTTTTGTCTCGTTCCCGGCATCCCTAGAGACATCTTGTTTCATTGCACATCACTCCTTGTTACTGTTGCTCAGCTTGACATGAGCACCACAGGGGTATTTACCAGGAAGTGTTTTTCTATGCTAATGTGACCTTTTTATACTCTACATACTTCTTAGGTCAACCTGTTTGTAACGCACCACCCGTAGTGACATTCCAGCAGCGGTGGGAAAAGAAAGGGAACAGCTACCCCACTGGGAACCCACTGTTGAATCGCTGTTTCCACGTCATTTCAATTAAATTGCTTTAACACCAACTTGGAATAAACTGAATTAACGTCTTTGCCCAGTGGGACATGCTTTAGCTTTGAGATACTTAGCAGTTAGCTATCTGGCTATTCTGATGATGTCTGAGATGCTTATCAGAAAAAGGTGTTCATGGTCCAAAGCCAATAGCCTAAGGATCAGTCTCCTTAACACATGGGGATTTGAAAGGTGTCTCAGCATTGACTTAGGTTGTTGTTATTGTCTCCACAAGCAATCACACACTGACCTGCAGGATGACTGCAGTAAATCTGAAATGAATCATGAAAGGCCTCAAAGCTCAGCTAGAAACGTGGCAGAGGACATGCGCAAATAACCGGGACACAGAACTTTAGGGTAGGCTTGAGTAAACCCAGATTCTGCAATGGCCTACTACTAGTAGTCCACTAGGCCTTCCCATCATTATGGCTCTGAGGACCAGTATGGTGTCCTGTTGTACTCTCTATGACATATTCACATTCTGAACAGAATACGTTTAGGTTTCCACTGGATTGTTCTGCTTTGGTGCTTCTGCACTAGAATGAATGGCCTTGAAATGGATTTCAAAGTCCCACCCTGCCTCTTGAAGAATCACATCATCCTTTTCAGGGAAATCCTCCCCTCAAGAGTGTAACTAAGACATGGGCGAGTCCAAAATGGAAAAATATTTCTTACTTTTGATCAGGGCCATAGGGCTCTGGTCAAACGTGGTGCACCATATAAGGAATAGCGTGCCTTTTGGGACACCATGTAAATCTACCAGGCCAGCCATTATTAAATAACCTGCTCTATATAAACCAGAAAACTTGTAGAAGTATATTACACTGACTATAACGTGCATCAATCCACGTATTATCAATATACATTTCTTGACACAGCAAATAGTTTCACACATCATCACCCATCTGATTTAACTGTGTTAAGTAAATGGGTAGGATGAGAAACGCTTTTCTCAGAATCCCCAGTGCAGTCATTCACAGTTCACCCACTCAGTGCACTCAGTCAGTGGCGTGAAACGTGGTCTGGACTGGCACATGGACAGATTGAAGGTGTCTGGAGAGGATTGCACTGGTATGTGTAATACATTCCTCACAAGCAACTCAGCAAGCGATGATGTTTGAGCAAGCCTGCCAAAGTCTTTTGTCTATCTATTGTGGTCTCCTGAAACTGGCTGCCAAAAACTGAGTCAGATGAGAGGCTTTTTTTATTTGGCACTTCGTCCCAGTGCTCACAATGAGTCACAGAACTGGAGTAAACTGGACTGCTCTTGTCCCAAAGTGACTCTAACTTTCTCTTCTCACTGTGTGTGGGCATGGATATGGACCACAGGAGACAGAGAGACAGATGGGTTCAACAGATGGACAAATGTTACGTTCCCCAGTTTCTGTGTTGTTGTGGGTTTGTGTGTGTGTGTATTTCAGGAAATGGCTTCCTGGAATCCTAAAGCAGCTGATTGGTCGGCCCCATCGCTGATTGGAGCTCTGACACCTCCCTCTCGTCAGGGATTCAGCTGTCTCTTCATTAGCAACTCCTTCTCCAGCTTGATAAAAGCCAGTGTTCCTTCGTCAGGGGAGAGCTTCTTTTTATGTCCTGTGTTGATTGTTGTGGTGGTCAGTAAAAGTTTTGTGAATACTATTTTGTAGCCGCTCCTTCGGAGGTATGTGTATGCCAATAGGACTTAGTGTTTTTGGTTATTGAACTTGTTAAAGTTAGGTAAACCCAGAGTTAGGTAAGAAGTGGGAAGGCAGGTAAGGTAGGAGAGGGGACTCATTATTAACTGTTACTTTTATTTGCTTTGGTTCCGTCCAGACACATTACCGTGTTAAGGAATAATAAATTCCCTGTAAATGGTATTTTTCTCTGCCTCTGTTGTTCACATACTTTTTTTCACTCCACGGGGAGTTGAGATGCAGCGGGGTGTTGCGTTCCCTCCTCCAAGAGACGTACGTAACAACAAAGACATGTATTACATAGAGGGGGGCTCAGAGAGAGAGAGAGAGAGCATTGGAGGCTAAACTCTGGTCTCGGTGGCGCGCCATGGAGCTTCTGTCAGAAGACAGACTAGAGTTCCCCAGACACATCAGAATTCACACAAAGCACAAACGACTAGACAGCCCAGCAGGAAAGGGTGGCCACAGCGCTCAACGAAGTGGTTGAAAAAGTTTCTTCCTCATTGTGTAGTCATCTCCACCCTGCTACCACAAAAATACATCCACCCTGCTACCACGAAAATACATCCACCCTGCTACCACGAAAATACATTCACCCTGCCACCATACAGAGGGTGAATGAAAGAATTTCTCAGGACTGTACCTCAAAACTTAACATCTGCCTGGCACACCACCCCACCCTGGACTTGAACTGCCTCTACAACCAGTCACACCTATACAAGTCAACAGTCCCCACCTTTGCCAGGACCCTGAAGGACATCAGCCTCAACTGGAGCCCCAGCACCTCACACAGGAGCAACAGAGAAATGGACACCCCGCCAACACACCCTCCCAGAGGACCTGCACCAAGTGGATCCACACCAAGAGTACCTACAACCAGACCACAGCACCACCAGCCACATCCCCACCCCAACCAGTTGACCCCCCCCCCCCCCAAACAAACAAACCCTAGCCACACCCTATATAGCTCTCCCAGATCAGGCCTATGCCCCTTCTGGAGGGTAGTGTAGAAACCTAACAGAAAAAAATTAGCCAACAACAAATTCAATCCCTTTTAGACAACTTCCTGGACAAAACGTTTCACTGCTGATGGTGTAAACCTGGCAGTAGAAAGCCTAAACAGTATACCTCTCAGCTTCACTATCAAATCTAAACATTTCAACCTGAAAATATTTACAACAATGAAAAATGGTTTGATGAAGAACGCTAAAACTTAAAGAAAATGAGGAACCTATCCAACCAAAAACGCAGAGACACAGAAAACCGCAGCCTATGCCTTCACTATGGTGAAACACTAAAACAGTACAGAAATACACTACGGGAAGAAAGAACAGCACATCAGAAACCAGCTCAATGTAATTTAAGAATCCACGGAATCTATCCACTTCTGGGAAAATTGGAACACACTAAACAAACAACAACATGAAGAGCTATCAATCCAAAATGGAGATGTATGGATAAACCACTTCTCCATTGGTTTCTGGCTCTATAACAAGAAGCTAGAACAAACAGCAAAAACCCATACATGATCAATTAAAAATCGTAAAGTCCGACCCCAATAAATAAAAATTTGACCCCAATAAATACCATGGGATATGCGTCAACAGCAACCTTGGGAATATCCTCTGCACTTAGATTAAGAAAAGCTTTGACTATGTATAGACTCAGTGAGCATGGCCTTGCTATCAAGAGAGGCCACCATATGCAGACCTGGCTCTCAAGAGAAGCTGCACTTCCTAACCTCCTGCCAAATGTATGACCATATTAGAGACACATATTTCCCTCAGATTACACAGATCCACAAAGAATTTGAAAACAAATCCAATGTTGATCAACTCACATATCTATTATGTGTAATGCCACAGTGCTACAACAGAAGCAAGATTTGTGACCTGTTGCCACAAGAAAAGGGGCTGCAAATAGTTGAGAAATGGGCTGCAAATAGTTGAGAGAGAGACAACATTTCCTAGCAAAATGTTAAAAATATAAAACCATTAGAGAGTGTAATTTCCCCAAATTTGAAACCCTTGTTCAAGGTTTCAAAGACCTCTGATGAAAATAGGCTACCCGTCCTGTTGGGTGAGGAAGCGGAGATCTGTGGGTTGGCAGCGCACTACATTGCTACCAGCCATAAAATAAGGGACAAATGTCCTCTATGCTATTGTTATTTTTATCGTGCAATGTATGGTTATTTTGACCTTTGATTATTGTTGGTACTGTTGTCCTGTTGGCAATATTGATCATTATTATTTAAATGATGTTATTCCCTTTGGCAATATGTACATTGTTAGGTCATGCCGATAAAGCAAATTGAATTGAATTGAGAGAGGGTACAATGGAGTGTCAGCGACTGAGAAAACAAAAGAGTGACAAAATGACTGAATGTATGTCAACTGAGACTATGTAGACTGGAACAGTACAGAGGAGAATGTCTGAGTGAATAGATAACGCAAAGGAAGAGTGTGTGTGTGTGTGTGTGTGTGTCGTTAGGGGACGTGTACATGTGTGAGTATGCAGAGGGGTGGAGCTGTAAGGGTGTGTGTGGCCAAGCCTCTCGCTGGTCACTGGCTTGGCTGAATCAGCTAAAGTAATTTGGTACCCCCCCCCCCCCCCCTCTTTGCACAGAAGAGAGAGGGAGTGGAAGCATGAGAGGGTCATAAAGAGGACATTTAACTAGGCAAGTCAGTTAAGCGTAAATTCTTATTTACAGTGACAGCCTAAACCAGCCAAACTGCACACCACCCTATGGGACTTCCAATCATGGCCGGTTGTGATACAGCCTAGATTTGAACCATGGTGTCAGTAGTGACACCCATAGCATTGAGTTTCAGTGCCTTAGACTGCTGCGCCACTCGGGAGCCTGATAAGAGAGAGGGAGGGAGGGAGGGAGGGAACAGAGGGACAGAAAAGAGAGAGGCTTAAGAGAGAAAGGCAGGGCTGTGAGAAGAAAAGATAGAAAGAGAGAGAGTGGCTTCAGTACAGCAAAGCTGGCAGTCAAAACTCCCATTTCTCTCTCCCGAACTCACCCTTTTTCTCTACGTGAGGTAGCTCTCACTTTCTTCACTGCAAACACCATTCTAATCATCCCTAAAATCCTTGTTTAATCAGTGAGTGTGACAGCAAGAGCCCAAGAGCCTGGCAAGTACAGCCAAGTACAGGAAGAGCTGCAGTTTGCCCCAATTTCCTCCACCTCCCTATCTTTTTCTCCCCTATTGACTCAATTATAGAACAAGGGAATACAGAAAATGGAAGTACCATGCTTGCTGCTAGGATTCGACACATGGGCAAGAAGAGAGATTTTTTTAAATGGTGTGCATAAATCATAGCTAAATCAAAGGTTCTGGAGATAAACATTTAGCTGAAACAGTTGTATAACATTGGCCTTTTGAGTTTGAATACATCTCCCATCCGATCACCATCTCAAACACAAATTTTGTTTAGGATTCTGATCCCTTGGTGGCTTTCATCAAATTGTAATTTAACCAAAACCAAGGTTGTTGCTAAGAGATTATGGGAAACAAGCCACAGACTTACATAGTAGGCACGGTCCTGGGAGTTTACTGTGCATCACAATGAGGGCAAGATATCATGAATGTGTTCATATATTCATGTGAGCAGCACATTGCAATATACATGGTGAAGACGTATTTATACATTTTATTTTGATGCGGCGTGTCTTGGGTGTTTTCCTATTGTGGATCTGACCCATCTGTTTAGTAAGGTGATATGGTGAGTACCCTAATTATTTTAGTGCAACGAGTAAATGATCAATGATGCTGATTCCCAGAAACAATTGTGTCCCTTGTTGTTTCTTTAAGGCATTTTACTTGCCTATTGTTACCAGGCCATTCAGTACAGAGACAAAGAGCAGGTCATGTACGGGCCCTTTATGATCAGCTGATAAGCTGTGGTACCACACTTAGGAGTGTTTGCTTTTCGCTAAGGTTCATTCAGTTTCAGTCTCGCCACACTCCTCAACCGCACCCATTGGCCAGTGGACACACTCCTCCACAAAGGTTATTTTTGTATTTATTTTTTAGCTTTTGCATGTCGCCAGCATTAATGCTAGCCTAGTCCCAGATCTGTTTGGTCAACTCCATTGTCATTGCCTATTTGTCAAGTTGGTGAGAGAGCAGAAACAGACTGGCACCCAGGCTATATTAATGCAATGAAGGGACTGTAATGATTGGGGTTCAGATGGGGTTCAGATGTACCAGCTGGGTAAAGCGACCAAACAAGGCCTGCACAACTTTGAAATTGTCTCTCTGGTTCCATCAGCCTTTACTCAGGATGTCAACCGGCAGTGTCCCTGTCCTATTTCGGGCGAGGCCAGAGAGATGGTTTTACCGCACCATAAAGGTTGCTAAATGCCTGGCAGAACAGGGGAGATTTACGGCGGTGTGTGTACAAACTGAGAGCAAGTGGCAGGAGAAAATATGGCCGATACACACCCCTAGCCTTTGGTCCATTTATCCTGCAGCTTTTAAGGCTGTGCTCTGCTTATAGACAGGGATTGATTTTAATGGGTTTGTTATTGAGGGTTTTTTCCTGAGCAGTGTCCATAAAAGATGCATTTCCTGACAAATTCCTGGGCAGAGGAAATCTTAAAAGACATCATTGTCAGCATGTGGGAATAGTGTGCCGTGTCCCATTTGCAGTGGGTCACCCTGCCATTTTAGACTGTGTCAGCTCTTCTAAGACGGTGTTGTACAGAGATGTGGAATAGAGATGTGGAGGCATGTGGTAGTGGTCTCCATACACAACACCCTGACCCCGACCTAGAGCTTGTTCAAGTTCACATTGCGCAAGTGGTGTTCAACACCAGATACCAGATTGTCACACACAGATGCATTTACAAATGCCTTATTTTATGTGAGGATAGCTAACAGAGAATGACAAGATAGAAAAGTAACTGATGGCTAGACGGACTGTAAAGGCACTAGAATGGAGAACGCTGCGATGTGCCATGAATCTTTGTTTTCATTATTGTATTGTTTTAATTTTGTTTTGTTTATGCTCTTTCCTCAATATTTTATCAGTTGCTGGATGTATTTTGAGATTTTTTTTTCTTAATGTAATTACAGAAATGAACTTTTATTACTGATATGTCTATTAGTTGTGGGAGCTGTAATATTTCTGTTAGTGAGAGATGCAAATCATGAATCCTTTTTACGGGCAAGTCTAAACAAAGTCCTCTTTCGTGAACCTAGTTTAACAGAAAGGGGGAATTGGTTAGTGGTCCACGTGGGGCCTTGCTTTGGCTAAGCAACTGCCACACGCTCTCAGATCCATAAAGCAGGCATGCTAGTGAGTGCTTTCTTTCAGCATATGTGCTGTTCGTGCTAATTTTTCACAGGCTGCAATCAGATAGAGGGGGAGGGGGGCAGGGTCTTTGTGACTAAGGGAGAAAAACATTTGTGCTGCCGAATGCCTGTGCGGTGGGGTGAGGAGTGAGAAATGGGGGGGATGTTCTTGTCTGGGAATGGCAGTCAGAGCACTCAGGTCCTGCTGCACCTGCTGTTTTGCTGTACTCAGCCACGGGTGGGGGTGGTGGGGGGTCATGGTTCGTTGTGACTCAGGAGAAATGATCGGGTAGAGAGGGCACGAGCCCAGAGGGGAGGCTGGGCACTGAGTCAGCCATGTCTAAAAAAGGAAGCTCACTCCCCCGGAGGGAGGAAGTTAAAAAAAGAAGTGAAGTACTCCCCAGTCTCCCTACCTTAGACTCTTTGAGCAGTTGTCAGTGTTAAGTGACACCATACTAACATTTAGGGCCTAATGAAAGCACAGCATGAGCAACTTAATGCCTGCCCTATGTAATCGTTTGTGTGTCATCCATCCCAAAGTGCACAGATTTGAAACAGAGCAACATATCCCACTCAAAATTACAAGGAAGGTAGTAGACACAAGCAACACATTCCTTTGCGCAGCTTTTACCTTTGCTCCCAAAGGCCTTCACAGAGAACTATTTTTTTGAAAGGATGATTCCACGATTGTCATTTGTTTTAGTCATAATGATATGCCACCTGCAAGAAACACTCCCGAGAAATCTCTATGTTACGGTGCAAATCCTCATTAACCTAACAACCATAGTACGGTGGGGTAAACCGCAATGTCTCCCCTGTCCGTGGGGTAAACCGCAATGTCTCCCCTGTCCGTGGGGAAAACCGCAATGTCTCCATCTGTCCGTGGGGTAAACCGCAATGTCTCCCCTGTCCGTGGGGTAAACCGCAATGTCTCCTCTGTCCGTGGTGTAAACCGCAATGTCTCCTCTGTCCGTGGGGTAAACCGCAATGTCTCTCCTGTCCGTGGGGTAAACCGCAATGTCTCCCCTGTCCGTGGGGTAAACCGCAATGTCTCCATCTGTCCGTGGGGTAAACCGCAATGTCTCCATCTGTCCGTGGGGTAAACCGCAATGTCTCCATCTGTCCGTGGGGTAAACCGCAATGTCTCCTCTGTCCGTGGGGTAAACCGCAATGTCTCCCCTGTCCGTGGGGTAAACCGCAATGTCTCCTCTGTCCGTGGGGTAAACCGCAATGTCTCCCCTGTCCGTGGGGTAAACCGCAATGTCTCCCCTGTCCGTGGGGTAAACCGCAATGTCGCCCCTGTCCGGATCAGAATAGACTTGACCCACCGTGGAGAAGCTAGGGTACACTAAAACATGTACAGCGTGTTGCACCATATATTCCCACATACAGCAGCTATGTCAGCTTCGTGTCACACTGACACTGACTTTGTTTTGCTCTCTTAACCAAAATCAGAGAGTGCTGGGTCTGCCTGTCCCTCTCCTATTTACTCTGTTAATAACTCTCTCTGTTTGACTCCGTTATGTTGCAGAACACATCACTCTACCTAGGAACAGTTGTTTCTGGAGACATCAAAGTCCTCAATGGACCAGAGTGGAACACATCTGCTCTGGAAGGAATGTTAAAAGAGAAACCCCTAAGAGAAGATATCGCACAAGGTGCAATGTAACGGGAGGCATCTGTCCAAAATGCAATCTGTTCAGGTCAAAAATGAATTCTGGGTGACTATTAATGGTGGCCTCCCATTAGGGATATTTAATCAGGCCTGACAAAGCCTTTTGTTTACCTCCAAGTCCTCCTACACCCGCCACTGGCAACCCACATTTATAATCCCTGCCTGCAAAACTACTGAAATCAACACACGGCTAATCCACCAACAACAAACGTCATGCCATATTAATCTCTGCTACATTATAGTGTGTGTGTGCGTGCGTGCACAAGTTTGTGTGCATGAACATATACGTGTGAAAGTCTGAGGGCATGATTACGAAACTACAGACAGGAATGGAGAAATTGTTGTTAGAGTTGTTATGTAAAGAAACATCATGACAGTTGTTGTAGTGAGTTGTCACAGTGAACCAAGGAGGAGAAACGATTCACTAAATGCATTTCAGACTGTAACATTTTGATAAACTAAACCAGATATTCAGCTAAACCATTCTGCATCGTCCCTTTTTCAGGACCCTGTCTTTCAAAGATAATTTGTAAAAATCCAAATAACTTCACAGATCTTCATTGTAAAGTGTTTAACCTCTCTGGGATATGTGGAAGTCCCACCTGGCCAAAAGCCAGGGAAAATTCAGTGCGCCAAATTCAAATAAATGACTATAAAAATCTAACTTTCATTAATTCACACATGCAAGATAGCAAATTAAAGCTACACTTGTTGTGAATCCAGCCAGCATGTCAGATTTCAAAAAAGCTTTTTGGCGAAAGCAAACAATGCTATTATCTGAGGATAGCACTTCCGTAAACAAAGAGAGAAAAGTATATTTCAATCCTGCAGGCGAGACACAAAACACAGAAATAAAAATATAATTCATGCCTTACCTTTGACGAGCTTCTTTTGTAGGCACTCCAATATGTCCCATAAACATCACAAATGGTCCTTTTTGTTCGATTAATTCCGTCGATATATATCCAAAATGTCCAATTATTTGGCCGTTTGATCCAGAAAAACACCGATTCCAACTTGCGCAACATGACTACAAAATATCTCAAAAGTTACCTGTAAACTTCGCCAAAACATTTCAAACTACTTTTGTAATACAACTTTAGGAATGTTTTTACCTAAATAATCAATACAATTGAAGACGGGATGATCTGTGTTCAATACAGGAGGAAAACAATCTGTAGCTAGCTTTCTGGTTACGCGTCTCTATCTAACAGTACACTTCAAGTGACCCTCGTTCAAGATGGCCCTACTTCTTCATTACACAAAGGAAAAACCTCAACCAATTTCTAAAGACTGTTGACATCCAGTGGAAGTGATAGGAACTGCAAGAAGGTCCCTTAGAAATCTGGATTCCCAATGAAATTTCATTGAAAAGAGAGTGACCTCAATTTTTTTTTTATGGTTTGTCCTTGGGGTTTCGCCTGCTAAATAAGTTCTGTTATACTCACAGACATGATTCAAACAGTTTTAGAAACTTCAGAGTGTTTTCTATCCAAATCTACTAATATGCATATCTGCTCTTCTGGGGATGAGTAGCAGGCAGTTGAATTTGGGCATGCATTTCATCCGGATGTGACAGTGCTCAGACTGTCTGCAAATAGGCTGAAAGAGTCTTGACTGAGGCCTTGTAGGCCTGTTGTAAGGCAGGTCCTCACCAGAGATCACTGGTAACAATGTCGCCTATGGGCACAAATCCTCCGTCGCTGGATCAGACAGGACTAGAAAAAGGTGCTCTTTTCTGACAAGTCGCGGTTTTGTCTCACCAGGGGTGATTGTCAGGCTTGTCAGGTACTCTTCCTGCAGGCTCATCCTGACATGACCCTCCAGCATGACAATGTCACCAGCCATACTGCTCGTTCTGTGCGTGATTTCCTGCAAGACAGGAATGTCAGTGTTCTGAAATGTCCGGGAACTTGCAGGTGTCTTGGTGGAAGAGTGGGGTAACATCTCACAGCAAGAACTGGGAAATCTGGTGCAGTCCACGAGGAGGAGATGCACTGCAGTACTTAGCAGCTGGTGGCCACACCAGATACGGACTGTTACCTTTGATTTTGACCCCCCCCCCTTTGTTCAGGGACACATTATTCAATTTCTGTTAGTCACATGTTTGTGGAACTTGTTTAGTTTATGTCTCAGTTGTTGAATCTTATGTTCATCCAAATATTTACACATGTTAAGTTTGCTGAAAGTAAATGCAGTTGACATTGAGAAGACGTTTCTCAGAGTTTATCTCAGTTGTCACTTAGTAAGATCAGTAGGCTATGCCTTCCTCCACTTGGTTCAGCATGCCTGGTCTCATAGACAATACGTAACATAGTAAATGTAAATGTTGGACACTCAAATTAATATGATATGCTAAGTTTGGTATGGTTACATGAGACAGATTGTTATTTAAGGCAAAACCAAAAGCTGGGTGGACGGATGGATGTATAACATGAATGTCTAGCAACCCATAGGTTGCAAGTTCAAATCTCATCATGGGCAACTTTCTAATTGGCAAGTTAAGTACTTACACATGTTTTGCTACTTTGCAAGTTCTTAGCATGTTAGCTAACCCTTCCCCTAACCCTAACCTTAACCCTTTAGCTAACCCTTCCCCTAACCCTTTAGCCATCTCTTCCCCTTCCCCTAACCCTTTAACCTAACTCCCAATCTTAACCCCAACCTTAACCCTAACCCCTAACCCTAAACCCTGGCCGAGCTAACGTTAGCCAGGTAGCTAACCTTAGCTACCTAGCCACCTAGCTAGACTTCTTAACAAATCATACATTCAGCAAATTCATAACATAATGTTAGTTTTGCAAATACTTAACATATGGTATGTTTTGCAATTTCATAACATTTCATATGAATTGTAATTCGTAACATGTCATAAGAAATGGGTGATGGACATCCACAGATTAATACATACCATACAAAATGTAACACATCATAAATGGAGTAGCTCAGATTTACGTAGAGACTAATATGAAATGCTCTGAGACCAGGTTGCTGGGCTTGCACAGTTTGATGCTTGCCTTTGAGCTTGTTATTTTTTCTTCTGGGGGGGTGGGGCAGTGAGGTGCAAACACACACAACCCTAATACTATGCCTATTGCCTGTGTTAGTGAGAAGGGACTTGAACTTGTACTACAGTGGTGCCGACAGGTCTATATGTGTGATTGAATGCTGAACATGCTGGTCTTTACTGTAGAGTATAGAGCCCCCAGCATGGGAACATGGCTTTGTGACTCGGGCTATCAGGTTCCTCCATAGCACACACAGGCCCAGTGTGGTCAGGGCAGGCATCAGGGCAGGTGTCCATTTCTCCCGCTTGCAGCTGTCACCTCTTCCTTAATGTGTTTTTCTCACGCATTGCCATGGTGACAGGCGTTGACGATGTGGCAGCAGAGGAGGAGTGTCTCACCAATGTGCAACACTGTTTCAGTGTTTGACTGTTTTCCTGCGCCTGGTCTTCCTCAATGCCTACGCCACATCAAAGCTGACAAGGTGCACTAGGCTTCTGCTCTTTCTCCTGTCCTACGCCGGTCGGTTCACTTCAGCATATTGCATCGTGAAGGTAAACAACTTGTCCTTCGCAAGGTTGTTGAAAATCCCTTGCAGAGTACTTGTCACAAGTGACGTCTGTTGTAATAACTGCACTCTTTTTTTAAATAACTGCACCTGGCAGAGAGAGTCAAAGGGCTTCAAACTGGAATGAGCCAGTCTTCTCTTTGTTGTGGATGATGATGAAGAGCTCTTACTCTCTAAAAGGTTTGGGAACATTATGGCCTCGCTGTCTAACAAACAAAACAGAGCAGAAAAACATGTGTATTTATGTCAGATATGAATAGCATGGTTTTTGAAGGAGAGTGTTTGAGCTGAGGTGTGTGCAGTACGGATGGCAGAAAATAACAGCTCTGCGAAAATACATCTAAACACAATGACTCCTTGTAATAGACTATGCCTGCAGCCTTCTAACAACGAGAGACTTGATCAGACTGGATTTAGCCGTCGTAACTAGGGGCCTATGTGACCTAAGCAGGAAAAACTCCTGGCCCTTGTCATAATATTAAAACAGAAAGGAAAAAGCTGCGCACTGCTGCTCATGCTGCTAGGTTTCGACCCTTAGGTCTTCATCAGGCATCCATATCCTTGTCATAATGTTGCCTTCTGGTCCCTATGCTCCTAGTCCTTCAGGCTCTAAGACGCTATATTGTGCAAGCAATGTATTTGATGGAAAGAAATACTTGGGGGAAATTTAATTTATTAAGCACTTTGTGTTTTCTCTAGGTTGACAACAAACATTTGGTTACTCAATGTTCCCTATCATAGATGAGGCCCTTTTAACTTTTAGTTTTCAATAGGAACATGCTACTGGGTATTGGAGTACTATGATATTAAGGGTTGGATTCAATCCCTGTCCCGGAGGTATCGCAGAAAAGCCATGTTGTAGCTCTATTGAAATTTTAAGGCAATGTTCCCATGTTCACGGAGCCTGTATTCACGGACTAAGTTGCATATGTCGGCTCAATCAGAAATTACTTTTAAATGTCTATGTGGATCTTCCGCGATACTTCCACCCTACCGATTGAATCCAGTCGTTAGGCCCAATAGACCTGATGACAGACGACTTAGAGCTTGAGCCAATAGGTCAAGGCTCAAGAAGAAACAACCATTTGATAGTGACCTTTACTATTAACTTTACAAAGAGCAGCATGCTACAATCACATTGACTGTAACGATCCTCTTCGTCTGATGAAGAGTAGTCAAGATCGGACCAAAACGCAGCGTGGTAAGTGTCCATGTTAACATTTATTTAACTCAGAACACTAAGACAAAATAACAAAAATAGACCAACACGAAACAGTTCTGTCTGGTGCAGACACAGAGAGAGAAAACAACTACCCACAAACACAGGTGGGAACAGGCTACCTAAGTATGGTTCTCAATCAGAGACAACGATTGACAGCTGCCTCTGATTGGCCAAACACGTAGAAGTACAAAACATAGAATGCCCACCCCAACTCACGCCCTGACCAAACCAAAATAGAGACATAAAAAAGGAACTAAGGTCAGGACGCCCCCCCCCCCCCCAAAAGGTGCGGACTCTAGCCGCAAAACCTGAACCTATAGGGGAGGGTCTGGGTGGGCATTTCACTGCGGTGGCGGCTCTGGTGCGGGACGTAGACCCCACTCCACCTTAGTCTTGGCCCACTTAGGTGGCGCCTCGGAACTGGCGGGCGGCTCTGGCGGGCGGCTCTGGCGGCACCTCTGGACTGACGGGCGGCTCTGGCACCTCCGGACTGACGGGTGGCTCTGGTGCCTCTGGACTGACGGGCGGCGATTGACAGCTGCCTCTGATTGGGAACCATAACCAGGCCAAACACATAGAAGTACAAAACATAGAATGCCCACCCCAACTCACGCCTGACCAAACCAAAATAGAGACATAAAAAAGGAACTACGGTCAGGATGTGACAATGACAACATAATTTCACTAGAAAACAGGATTAAAAAGAACAAAGTGGACATTGGAACTGTAAACCTCATGGCAGTCTGCCTATTAAAATCATAACAAAACATCTTGCCAAAATGAACTTGCTTCTTGTTTCTATTCGACTGTGACAGACTTTCAACAATAATGGCAACTTTTCCGTCTGAAACGTGATTCACTTAGTTATGTCTCACATGCAAGCTGGCTGAAACAAGAGAAGCCAATAGACATGAAAGTAATTTACAGAGAGAGACATGTAAACCCAGACTTTGAAAACTAGTCATTGAAACCAAATCAGTAGTGAGCAGTCAGTAGGGTAAGAGGAGTTAACTTTCTTGCTGTTTTTTTGCAGAGTTCCATTGAGCATTCCCATAAGGGCAGACAGGCACTTAAGATATTCAGACTGTTTTTGTTAAAGCATTGACCTAGCATAACTATTGTGAATGGTCATTTTCTCCAAACAACTACATTTTTAAACTTAATTTAATGGCTTCATTATCCTCTAATGCCAGACAAATCAGTATAATATTAATTTGTATTGTGCTTCTATTATGGCAACTAAGCTATTAGACTTTATTCACGATCTTAACACTTATCTCTGCATGTGGGCTGCAGACATCCGTATGAGAATTGGCTGACATTTTTTGGGATTATACAGCCAATTCAAGTAAGAAATTCAATACCTTCATTCCCTCCATTTGCATGAGCTTTTATCACCCCAATTGTTCTATTGGCTAAACATTACATTCGCAAATCTCGTAGTTCAAGTTTCACACTATAAAACTGCTATGTAGCAACACCTGGGGAGGGGAATGCTGGTAACCTGATCCCACATCTGTTTGTCATGTCAACTCCTTGTTCCATGATTTGGGACCAGGCTAGAATGCTGGGGCCAGTGGGTTCTTCACTCTGGTTCTGTGCAGAAATGTATATGTGCATCTAACTGTGACAGTGACAGTGATGTCACTGTCACAGTGATGATGAGGCAGCTAAGTCTCTCCCATTGAGACCTTGGACGTGCTTGGTCACAGGTCTCTATGGGCTGACTGACTGACTGGAGCAGTGGTTGCGGTGTCTGAATTAGCCTGTGAGAGGAAACAGCTGAGGCCTGCGTAGCGTCAGCACTAGCTAATCAGCGTGCTGCTCCCCCCAATAATCCCACCCTCCTTTATCCCTGTCCCAGGGGTCAGCCAGGCACAAAGGGCCAGACCCACAAGTGTCAAAGAGACCAGGCCAGGGGGAGCGGGGCCCGGGGGAGCGGGGACCGGGGGGGACACACACAAAGGGACACAAAAGTGCGAGGTCAAAGCTGAGCAGGCCGCTGACTCATCATGGAAAAGAAATGTGCGTGGAACGATTACCTGGCACTTCTATGACAGTGATGTGTCAAATATGGTTAGCATCCATACTTTGAAGAGCAGAAAATCATTTGAAATGTTCTGCTGTAGGCCAGATTTATGTGCAGCTGGGTGTAATAAAAAATACTGCCATAATCAGTTAACTTCACTCAGGCTCGAGTAGAGCCAATAGCCTTGCTTGAGAATAGTGCATTTTTCATTGCTCAGAATAATCCCATCATTGTGCGTAATATTCTACACTCCTCTTCTTGCTTTGTAATCAATTATTACAAAACACAGCTGACGTAACGCAATGGATTGTCTACGTATTGCATTGATCGTTTTGTTACCTCACAGGTTATGTATCTCTCACCCATGCCAACCATGAAAGGCATTTCAAACACAACTTCAAATTGGAAAATACTAATGAATTGATACAAACTTGCTTTGTTTCTTCCGAACTATTACAAAATAAATGTATCGATTTGTCTTTCTTCATTTTGCTCAGTACAAGACAGTTTGAATGAAATGAACAATGTGTACAGTTAGTACAATGGCTATTGGAATAGAAACACCCCTCCATTGTATTTCATCTTATGGCCATCCTTTGATATCAATGCCTGATTGGAAGAAATCATGCTCAAAGCACAATTACAACCCAGTTTGTTCTGACCAAACATGCTCAGAGACAACCAGGTGAATCTCAACCTAACATCCTATCCCCTTGATGAGGAAAGTTAGCAATGGTCCAGCATTCAGTGTGAATCAATAAACTGTATCGTGCGTGGCATTGTACAGTGCCTTCAGAAAGTATTCACACCCATTGCCTTTTTGTTGTGTTACAACCTGAATTTAAAATGGATTAAATTTAGATTTTTTTTTGTCACTGGCCTACACACAATACCCCATAATGTCAAAGTATAAAATATGTTTGACATTTCTACAAATTCATTCGAAATTAAAAGCTGAAATGTATTTAACCCGTTTGTTATGGCAAACCTGAATAAGTTCAGGAGTAAAACTGTACTTAACAAATCACATAAGTTGCATGGACTCTGATAGTGTTTAACATGATTTTTGAATGACGACCTCATCTCTGTACCCCACATATACAATTATCTGTAAGGTCTCTCATTCGAGCAGTGCATTTCAAACAGATTCAACCACAAAGACCAGCGAGGATTTACAATGCCTCGCAAAGTAGATTGGTAGATGGGTAATTTTGTTTTAAAGAGCAGACATTGAATATCCCTTTGAGTATGGTGAAGTTATTAATTACACTTTGAACGGTGTATCAATACATCCAGCCACTACAAAGATACAGGCGTCCTTCCTAACTCAGTTGCCGGAGAGGAAGGAAACCGCTCAGAGATTTCAACATGAGCCCAATGGTGACTTTAAAACAGTTACAAGGTTTAAAACTAACCTAAATGACAGAGTGAAAAGAAGGAAGCCTGTACAGCATCCAAATATTCCAAAACATGCGTCCTGTTTGCAATAAGGCACTAAAAACCGCAAAACAAATGTGGCAAAGAAATGAACTTTGTGTCCTGAATACAAAGCATTTGTTGCAAATTCAACATAACACATCACAGAGTATTACTCATATTTTCAAGCTTGGCTACATCATGGATCGTCATCGGCAAGGACTAGGGAGTTTTTTGGGAATAGAGCTAAGCACAGGCAAAATCCTACAGGAAAACCTGGTCCAGTCTGCTTTCAATGGGAGACAAATTCACCTTCTAGCAGGACAATAACCTAAAACACAAGGCCATGTACACACTGGAGTACCTTACTGATACAACATTGAATGTTCCTGAGTGGCCTAGATACAGTTTTGACTTAAATCAGCTTGACAATTTAAGAAAATACTTGAAAATGACTCTCTAGCAACGATCAACGACCAACTTGACAGAGCTTTAAGAAGTTTAAAAAGAATAATGTGCAAATATAGTACAATCCAGGTGTGCAAAGCTCTTAAAAGACATACTCAGAAAGACTCATAGCTGTAATCGCTGCCAAAGTTTATTCTAACTGTATACTTACACTACTGTTCAAAAATTTGAGGTTGCTTAGAAATGTCCTTGTTTTTTAAAGAAAAGCAATTTTTTTGTCCATTAAAATAACATCAAATTGATCAGAAACACAGTGTAGACATTGTTAATGTTGTAAATGACTATGGTAGCTGGAAACGGCTGATATTTTATCAAATATCTACATAGGCGTACAGACGCCCATTATCAGCAACTATCACTCCTGTGTTCCAATGGCATGTTGTGTTAGCTGATCCAAATGTATCATTTTAAAAGGCTAATTGATCATTAGAAAACCCTTTTTGCAATTATGACTGCACAGCTGAAAACAGTTGTCCTTATTAAAGAAGCAATAAAACTGACCTTCGTTAGACTAGTTGAATATCTGGAGCAGCAGCATTTGTGGGTTCGATTACAGGCTCAAAATGGCCAGAAACAAAGAACTTTCTTCTGTAACTCATGTCTATTCTTGTTCTGAGAAATGAAGGCTATTCCATGCGAGAAATTGCCAAGAAACTGAAGATCTCATACAATGCTGTGTACTACTCCCTTCACAGAACAGCGCAAACGGTCTCTAACCAGAATAGAAAGGGAGGCCCCGGTGCACAACTGAGCAAGAGGATAGGTACATTAGAGTGTCTAGTTTGTTAGTCTGCCTAGAAGACCAGCATCCCGGAGTCGCCTCTTCACTGTTGACGTTGAGACTGGTGCTTTGTGGGTACTATTTAATGAAGCTGCCAGTTGAGGACTTGTGAGGCGTCTGTCTCTCAAACTAGACACTCTAATGTACCTATCCTCTTGCTCAGTTGTGCACCGGGGCCTCCCTTTCTATTCTGGTTAGAGACAGTTTGCGCTGTTCCTGGAGATGGGGGTCACCGTGACTTCGCAGTCCTATTGTACCTGTCCAATTTCTGTACTCAAACCACTGTGTGTGACCTATGACTTTCACATAGGTCATGACCCCTGGAGCTTCCTGAGAGGAAAGGTCATTGAGAAACTGGAGTCAGTGTCCCTGGTGTCTGTGTGTCCAGCACCTCAGATATCAGCTTTGGCATGACCCCTGAACCCTAATACCCTGCCAGAGGAACACATCCATGTTCTCTCTAGAAGATACAGCCCACGTCAGCATTTCACATCCCTATAAGTAAACACATTTTATTAGACTAGAGTAAGGCCGGGATTCAATCCAAGGCACATTAAAGCCACGCTTCGAATTTGACTTTTAAAGGTAATTTACACTTGCAGCATTTACAGTGAATGAGAACATCAAGAAAATGCCATTAAAAGGCACCTTGTCAGCTGTTCAGCTCTATAACGTGGAGATAAGTTGGGTGGATATAAACTTGTGTTTTGGGTTGGGAGGCCTTACAGCATACACAACTTTGACCAAGACAAGTAAAACCATGTACATGTGGATATAACCGTCATGCCTGCATTGGCATTCCTTATTGATTTTGATTGTTATAGCTACTTCCTTGACATTTCTTTCTAGGAAACCACTACCAAGGGCTCTATTCAATCCATAGCGCTGAAAAGCGATTGAAATTTAAAGGCAATGTTCCCGCATTGGCAGAGACTGCATTCACGGTAAACGTTGCATGTCGGCTCAATCTTAAATTGCCTTTACATTTCAATTGCGCTATAGCGCTGATCTTCAACATATGGATTGAATCGAGCCCCAAGTCTTTTGTCAGGCTCACACTATAAAATTGGAATAGTGGATGCAGTGGAGTGAAGTCTGTTTTTAGGAACAACCAGCAGAGGCGCTGTTGCACTAGTTTATGGAAGCTTGGGCTGCGTGTGTCGTGACCATGCTCGTGATGTCTTGCCTTCATTCAAAATGTGGGACTGCTGTACTGATATTGAGCCCTTCATCTTTATATAGTCTATGGTTGGATGAGCCTAACTAAATTGATTTCAGATAACTTAGATCAGGTAAGTTTTCCGATTTTTTTAAAACCCATATGCTGAAAGTTTAATGAGGTCTCATCAAGAAGAAATTACTGATTCCCACAACAATGTACATTTTTAACAAAAGTTTATTAAACTCAAAAGAAATACTAGGCAGAAGGTTACAATCATTCAGGACATTCATACAATATCTATATATGATCGTGACTAAGAAACTATAAAAAGACAAAAGGAGAAATTAGACATACAAATAGTGAATGAAACTAATTCAAATGAGTAATATTGCACTTTGTTTCTAAAACATTTCAGATGCACTCTCCCATTTCTAATGTTTTAATTCCTCACTTTAGTAAGTCAGGAATTTAGCTTTTAAAACTGGACTACACTGAGGCCCGAACAATGGACTATAGAATTGACCAACCTGAAACAGATTTAAGCTTATTCATTTGTACTTTAGCTTGATACATATTCCCCAAGATAAAAATCAAAACAAACAAAAGTGATTTTATCTTAGAATTAGCGGTCTATTCCATTTGTAAGCTAATTCGTTCTCTGTGGGAAGGGAGGGTTGCTGATCCACAGCTGTTCCCTGAAGCTGAAAGGTGAGTAGAAATGGGGTTGTCTGACTGGATAACAAACCATCAATGCCCAAGTACATAAACTAACTACCCAGTCATCACTAAACGCATTCAGAAAAACACACAAGAGGCTTGTCCAGGGATCGTCATTAAAAAAATATATATATATTTTTAAACGATTTATTTTCTTCCCTTTTTGTCCCTTTGAAAAGCATGAAAGGACTAATCACACATACAAAGAAAAGAAAATAGCTAAAAGAGTAAGGTTGTAAATTATATCGACACTTGATAATGAAGCATCATAATTATGTCAGTTCTGTGTCAAGGCCACTAAGATAAGATCACTTTAATTTGTAGTTTTTTCTGTCACTGTAAGCAATATTCTTATAGTTGCTAGCTAGATCTAAACAGAGCACACACACACAAACTTGTCAACTAATTATAACTGTAAACTTTCAAAAAACGTCTTAGAAGATGAAATAATGCATTTATGTCCAACACAAACACTGCTTGACCAAATGTCTCATCAAGAAATGATGTGGGATGCCCAACATTTTACAGACCTTCACTGTCAATGCAATTTTAAAATGTTTTCCTTCAAAAAGTGCCTCATGTTTAAGACAATGCCAAATCTCCACTATTACTGGTCTAGGTGTTGAATGAGTTTGAAAACCAATGTATTACTCATTTCAACCTACCACTACTTGTTCTGGCCAGTTTGAGCGGAGCTTTAGCAACGTCCAATTCTTCCCCAGCATTTAGCCAGGCTGGGTTTGTGTCTGCCCCATTATTTGAAGCATTTCATATCATGTAGTCTTACTTTTTTTTAAATTATATATAATTCTAGCATTTCAGGCTTCACTGGTCTGGAAAATAACACAGTTGGTGAATGAAGTCGGCAAGTGCAGCGATGGCAAAAAGGGAATGTCGTTCATTTTGGAAAGCTGCCTTGCTGCTCTGTGTGTATGTCTCTTCTCTCTTGTTATGGTAATATACTTTTTTTTAAAGAAATCCTCCTTTCACTATTTCAAACAGTACAATTAAAACAAAACATTTTCTTTTTCAATCATTTGGCAAGTGAGAAGATCACCTGAGACAGTGCTTTTTTATAGGCAGTATGTAAGCCTCTGTTGTATGAGTAGAGGGGCTGCAGACACAGAGTGTGCGAATTCTGATATGTCCCACTCTTTCCGTCACACACACACACACACACACACACACACACACAAAATTCTCTGCGTTTCATGTTATACTTGAGTGACAAGCTCTAGCCTGCGGCTCCTCTACTCCAGAACAAGCACAACATAAACACGAAGCAAACAATGCTTGGCATAAAAGGCATTCTAAGTTTGGAACTAAATCAAAGGACAAAACATAGTACAGAACCAGAAAAAAGGATGCCACACTTTGAACCAAACTGAGGAGGCAATATCGAAAAAGAGCTTTTGGATGGAGAGTGTTCTGCTGCATTCAAGTCCAGTCTACAAGTCATTAAGGAAATGTAATAAGGAAAAATAACATCTTAAAACAGATTAAACAAGGTCAGTGCATTGTTTTTGTCCAAATATGTTCTCTGCGTTGTTCGAAGTTGTGCGGATAAGGAGTTTATGAGTTAAGCCTGCAGTCTCTTTAGTCCAGCATTGTTACTAGGCAGAAGAAAAACAATTAGTGCTGATTTTATTCTTCTTAAAATGGAGCCACACAACTCAAGCAAAGAATAACATGTGCAAAAATCCCAAATGAGGCAGGAGGAGGCCAGTCTTTGCTCCCTTGCCAACTGCCGCTGAGCGCTTCAGACAGTGGTGGTTATATTGTATTCTCTTCTTCCTGTTTTTCTTTTTTTCCTGCTCAGGTCTCGACATGATAGTTCTGCTCTATGTGAAAGCCATGTCCGCATGTGCAGTGGTAACAGAAAATATGAGGTCGATGAAGAGCCATAGGCAGAGATGGCCCTGGCGTGTCATCACTCACTCCACCAAGGCTGTCTCCACTAAAGATTTTTTTTTCTTCTCCCCCCCTCACAGGTTAGGTGGATGTTCGACCGGCCTTTCCCCGGGCCAGGCAGGAAGGCAGACTTCCTGTGCCTTTCTCTGTGGAAGTGGGCAGGGCTTTGTTCCCCTGTGGTATTTGTTTGTTTGTTTTTTCTCTCCTCTCGACGTCGCGGGCGGAGTGCGAACGCTGTCACCGGGGGGAAGAAAAATACAAAAACAGAGTTGACTTAGAAACGCCCAAAACATCTCCGGGCGGGGGTTCTGTGTTTCCTTCAACGTGATGGACAAGTGTCAGGTCTCCTCTCCTCCGTCCGGCTGGCTTGATCGGGATTGGGATCAATCTAGAGGAAGAGGAGGAAACACTGCTTTAACAAAAAGACCAAGACCTCTTGGCTACCAGGCTTTAGTATGATCACTTACTGCAGTGTGTAAAAGTTGAGGGTGTACGCTGTGCTGATGCATACCTCAGAGTAGAGCGGAGGAGGCTGGAAGCGGAACTCCTGGATGTAGGCAAAGAGTGGTCCCTCAAACTCATCCCTGGCTGAGGTCACCTCCAGGCTCCGTCTCTGCTCCTCTGTCACGATCTCTGAATAGCTTGGTGGGGCTTCAGGGCGCTCTGGCAGGGCCATGCCTAGCCAGCTCATGGTCATGCTGCACTGGCTGCTGACACTGGAGGTGCGGCTGCCGAAGGGGTGCAGCGGGATAGTGCCGATGACCAGTGGCAGGTTCAGAGACAGGTTCATAGCTCCGGGGATGTCCACGTACACCTGGAGAGGGTGAGCAGCACACAACAGAGGGTTAGAACTGAAGGTCCACCTTCATTGAACAACAAACCTGTGTGTTCAACAGTGTTAAGACTTGGGCAAGGGGCACTCCGATGACAGGGTAAAGAGGTCATTAGCACCTCTAAGACAGGCGTCGACACTAATATTCTAGACTGATCCTCTTAACTGCGTATGGAGAGAACACAAGGTATGATGGGAGTGTCTTTGCCATGACTGCCTAGGTCACAGGCTTTTATGGGAACTATCGAGAGCTTTCTAGGAACCACTCAAGAAACCTATTAAAATGTGCCTAGTAACCATGTGGATCCTAATGACGCATATTCTCATTTTACAGCACACTATACTCCATATTTATACGGATGATAGCTACAGATTTCTCTCAACCCGTTTGAATTGGTTTACAAATGTCAGAGCGAGAAAGAGATGGTCTCTTCAGGGCAGTAGCTGTACTAACCATGAGAGAATACTCCACTCGGATGATGCTGCAGTCCAAGATGGAGGGAGAGATGGGGGGGATCTTCAGCATTTTGCCATTCCACGTCTCCGTCTTGCCCGAGGACAACGACTCTCCTCTGATGTTGGCCACCAGCTGTTTTACCTCCTTCATTTTCCCTTTGGCGTAGAAGGTCTGTGTTTGGTAAATGGCTGCCTTTGGCACGACCATGCGAGACGAGCAATTCTCAATCTCAGCGAAGATCTGAATAGACTCTCCTGCAAAGACAAGTAAGAAGCGGTTCAGTTAAATCAGTTAAAGGATCCTTTGATTGAGATGTCACAAACATAATACGGCAGTCATCTACAGTCATTAATCTACAAGAGTGCCAAATGACTAATCAATACGAGTGACAGAGTCGGGGTGTTCCTCTTACCTGGGGTATATCCCTTCCTTTCGATTTTGGCACTTAAGGAGATTGGACCTGAGGTGCAGAACCAGCAGCATAAAGTCTTGTCTTTTGTGCCTGCCTGGGGCGACTGAAACAGAGAGCGAAAACAAGGAAACGTAAGTGTTTGGAAAATACTTTATTCCTCTACCCAATCATCCCTAGGGGGAAAATACATGTTATTGGCCCCTGGCAGAAACTGTACCCTTGTGCAGCTAGCATAATGACATACAGCGCCTGAGGCCTGTCATTCAAATACAGGGAGATACCAGTTTCTCTTTCCATATACCCGGAAGGCATGTTTAGACAGCAGGTGGCTGTCACAGACAACCCAATACTTAAAATCAGCAGTAATTTCACACACACATAAATCAACATCATCGCTTCATGCTGTATGTCATAATTTTTCTACTATATCAACTGATCAGGAAATAATCTGTTAGGTATGGGGAAACCGTGTTTTTCACAACCAATGTCCACTGGTGTCCTCTGTGCATTGTGTCAGTTGGTACAACAACATCAACAAACATGTGGGACAAGCTGCGACCACAATAATAGGCATTGGCAGCCACTACACCAAATCAGATTACAACGGCTGAAAAGTAAGGGGCCTGAGTGCTGGTACTGGCTAATTCCTTCTATATATAGGCAACAATTGCGGCTAGAAATTTGTCATACTTCTGCCTTTAAGTCACTCTCTTGGCTGCCAATGAAACTCGATCGCCGTTACCAAATGAACCATTGAACAATTCTAAAGACCCTGAAGAGATTAGGGGTAACCAAGGAAGTGCCTATAGTCTAACTACACATACAAACACTGTACAGGAGAAAGATCCTTAAGCTCACCAGCAGTAAGGGAGTGTTGATGTCGATGTGTTCGAAGACTGTGAATTCTTTCTTGGTCTTCATGGGCAGAAGCCATGGCCTGTGTAGCTCGGCCTTCACCCAGTAGCGCACGCTGCCGTGCTTCCCTTCGAATGAGGTAGCCAGGGGTCTGAGAGGAATAAGAGAGGGGAAAGAGGGTCATTTCAGGAGAACAAAGCCAGACGCTATTTCAATCTTCAACTAAGGACAGACATACGGATATTTAATATAAGTATTTGTCCTTTAAAAATATATATATTTTGATAGGTAAAGAGGAGATACTTACATCTGTGGAAGCTCAAGGCTGAATGCATACTCATGTCTTCCTGAATGGATAGTGGTGAGTCCTTCTTCTGAGTTGTCATCATCTGAAACAAGAGAGGGACAATATTCCAACACGTATGCCATACCTGGAAAATATACAGTACGATGTCACCTACGTATCAGAACACAGATATAAAACAATACCGCCACAACTGAGGGGAACAGAGCACAACAGAACTTCATGTCATAATTATTTTCATTTTCGGACACCAGGAAGGCACAGCTTGTAATGACAATGATGAGAAGAAGAAAAAAATGGAAATGTGAAATTATGATCTCTGTGATTAAAGATCCTTTTGACCCTTCTGGAAACACATATTTACCCATGTATAAAAAAAAACAAACTTTTAAGTCTTGAACAAAAATAATTTGACACATTGTTTAAATCAGTATTGAAATTAAAATATTGTTTTTCTAAAAGCACATAAAAGTGATATAATCTGTCCCAATCAATGATTAACTGTAAAATAGAGAATCTAATAATTATTTCTCACATTATGTATTATTCTTGTGTAATAGGCGGAGGGGGGGGGCAACGACGACGCGTTATTGAGCATTATGTGATCTGTAAGAAAATGTTGATTATTTTGTTTCTTTACATAAACTCTAGCCCGCTGTGTATTATTTAAAAGTTACGCGTTATGGAGCGGGAGCTTCGTTTCTGCCAGCTCAGCGCTCCCACCCAGCCTTAAGCAGCGGCAGAGTCGCGGTAAACAACTGCCGAACTGTCACTCAAAAGCAGACTGGAGCAGGAGAGGACCGGCCTAAACCGGAGCGAGCAGCTTCCCCAAGCCGGCTCTCTCATCACGCATTCACTGTGTGCGGCATTCAGTCCATGGCTCAACCCAACATGCTCACTATCAGGCACAGCCCTCTCAAGACCTGACGCGTGTACTGCACCGCGTCCCATAGAGACTTCACCCACTCAATATTACACGTCAGAAAATATTGTAACGGATAGAATAGAGGAACACACACAGTTATTGAAAAAGAGGACAGACAAAGAAGTAAATTATATTACTTAAACCTTTATTAAATGCCACGGATACCCTTAAAAACTGCATACATGATTGCAATAGACACATAGTAAGGCTTTGACCATTTCAAGGAACTTAAAACTATTCAACAATTGATATAAAACATGAGCAACATGCAAACATTAATTTCCCATACATAGACAGATCAAATACATTATTTTCACCATCAAGAAACATTCAAATCACAGCCAGTAACAAGGAAAAGGTAACTAAGTTGTAAATTGGGCAACACTGTACAAAATAGTTGATGGCATAAATTCAAACCCCACATTAAATGAAGCTACTTCAATTCTCGGACTGACCTTTCTATCCAATCAGCTGAACGATCAACTACCTCAGGAACAAGCTAACAAACCTGTTCTAGCGACTAGGACTACCAAGTTTCAGTGATGTGTAATTCTGAAGTGAACAAAAAGTAGTAGCCTACATTTATTATCCGCAAATAGGCTAAATTGTTATGCCTTCAGATAATCATATTCATAGCCAATTGCAGGCCTTGTTATGCACCATTCATTAGGCTACACACAGTAGGCGATCACTAAATCACTAGATAAAAGCATAATAGAACAGGCTAAATTGAACGAATGACATTTCTTTTCATGCGACTTTGTAACATTGTGCTGACAGGTCGGATACAAAGTTGCCGACTTTTTTTTCTGTCATTTTCTGCAAAAGCATGAGGTCATTTGAAGACGCATGAGCACTTCAGCCAATCAACGGAGAGAAAGCCCAGTCCCTTCACCCCACACAACCAGTTTCTGAACAGGATTGAACCAGCTTCGAACAATGGTGGAAACTTAAGAATAGCTACAACGTTCAACTTTACATGATCGCTCGATAACTATTTTTTGGATCAAACTGCACACATGTAAACAGACTGCTATGCACCTTCATGTACTGCGTTTTGAGAAAATAGTGTAATTCATATAATAGTTGTATAGGCTAAAATGAAGGAAGGATAGAGAAGACTCCCATTCAGGATATGCAGCCGACAGCCAATTTGATAGGCTAAAGATACACTTTAGAATTATGTAGTCTATATGATAACATGATTATGAAGTATCGTGCTTAAATACATTCCCATATGTCAAATATAAAAATTCATTGAAGAATACTGTAGTTGACATGTCTCAAGACATGTCAACAGCCTACAAAATGTGTTATAGACGGCTGTATAGCCAGTAGTAAACCAAATAAAAGGTATCGTTGTGAGCTGCTTCATAGATCGTCCCCAAATCGTTCTCTGTTATACATTCAATTGTGTTCATTGTTAGCCAATAGTATAGGTTGACAACACAACAGCATTCTCTGTATGGAACCTCAAGGGCCACCATGACTAGACTACACCGAGCACGTCAATAACAAAGTTATTTCTTTACAAATAAGGTTGTATATTCTTACCTCTTTCATGTCCAATGAGGATGTCTCTATGGTTGAGATATTCTACTTCTTCAGCGTAATTTTGCGTATAGGCAGTATTGGAGCCAGCATTTCGCGATTCAGTCCAACGAACTTTCGCAAATCCTTTTGCATGAATTTTAAGAGATTTCACACGGATTTCTCCAGTGACTTCGATGATCACCCTCCCTGAGACCGAGTCCCCACTTGCGAAAACGGGGACATTACTGTCATTGAGACAGTCGTAGCTGACTGTGAAGCTCTTCACCTTTCCAAGCACCATGGTGTAAAAAAAACACAGGTAGCCTACCGAAAAATGAAAGTATATGAAAAAATAATCTCATACGAAGAAAAAAAAATGTATTTGATACGCCGATCAATATCTTTGCCCTGCAAAAGCAGTGGGCATGATCAGGGCTTTCTTTGACAAAAGTTCATTTAGATGTAAAGGCTTAATAACAGCAGTGGATGCTGTTATCGTCCGCCCGTCTGCGCGTTGGTCTCTGGTCAAAGACAAGGAACTTTCGTCGCTCAGCTCACTTTAAGCGATGATTTTGTGGAAAAACAACCTATAGAGCATGCGCAGAACTTTATCAGCCCCCTCCTTCCGCCTTATGGAACAAGGTAGAGTGGCAGTTAGCCAAATAACAAGTTTGGTTAAACAGCTGATGGTATTACAAAAGCAGGCGTGCATCCACCGTAAACAATTAGAGTTTAATGTTCACCCTACAAAACAATAGTCAAAGTCAAATAAGTAAAACAAACCTGTCACTACAGGCCTATATTATGTTGGTAGGCATTCAGTGTAGCCTACATTTTACAGGAGATTATGCATCACATAGCCACACTGACTTCGCCCAGACAGCATGCTAGGTATCAACAGCGAACCCACTCGTACTTAAAAAATATTTCACTTAAATCGTTTTTTTGGGGGGTATCTGTACTTTACAACGTTTACTTTTACTCCCACTACATTCTTAAACATTTTCTCTGACGGCCAAAAGTACTTGTGACATGTTGAATGCTTAGCTGGGCAGTACAATGGTCCATTTCCTGCACTCGTCCAGCGATGATCACTGGTCATCCCTACTGCCTCTGATCTGGCGGACTCACTAAACACAAATGCTTAGTTTGCAAATTATGCCTGAGTGTTGGAGCATGCCTCTGGCTATCCGTAAAGAAAAAAAGTGCCGTCTGGTTTGCTCAATATAAGGAATTTGAAATGATTTATACTTTTACATTTGATACTTACGTATTTTTTGCAAGTACACTTACTTGTGATACTCAAGCATATTCGAAACTAAATTGTTTTAGACTTACTCAATTAGTATTTTACTGGATTACTGTTACTGGAGTCATTTTCTATTAAAAGGTATCTTTACTTTTACTCAATTTGACAATTGGGTACTTTTTCCACCGTTGGAAGCTATAGTGGGTTTAGGTTGGTCAATAACGCCGTGATATCGCAGTGCTTTTGGATAAATTCGGTTTCCACAACTTTGGTCCCTCCCTGTTCACGTTCCCTCGCCAATGTCTTCTGAAATGTAATCGCCTCGTCGTCTCCTGTGAAAACCCACGGTTAAATTTACGCTATTATGTATTTATGGCTATAGTAGGGCCTCTACACACCTGTGCACAACTAAGAATAGGCCTAAACCCAATGCTGGTGGACATATAATCCTGATTCAAATCTAAATAATACACAAAGGTTGTGTTTACACAGGTTGCCCCATTCTGATAATTTTTTCCCACTAATTGGTATTTTAACGTCATATCTTGTTCACAGCTGATCTGATTGGTCAAAATAACAATTAGTGAAAAATTCAGAATTGGGCTGCCTGTGTAAATACAGCCATAGATGCTTGGTTTGAGTCAAACAATTGTGATCTGGCATCCCAGACTTTGAGGCTTGGGTCGCCATCTCGTGGCTATCTTGGATATTGTTGTCAATGGGTGCAAGTGAGCATGACACCTGTTGCATTTAGACTTCACACCAATTTCAAGAAGAGATAGAAGTGGCACAAGGCATATTTTTAGAATCCCTAATTAATAAATAAGATAATGGATCACTTAAGTAAAATGCCAACTGATGGAGGCGGCAAACATTATACTTCCACAAAGCAATGTACGATTAGACTTCTTGTAAATACTTCAATCCCGATACAACATATGATCAGTGGTGTAGTGGGAGCTATTTGCTGGTATATGCCGTAAACCCACTTTTTCTTTAGTGGTTATTATGTAGGCTATACTCACTTCTTAATCCTCACTGATGTGTATCAAAGTAGTATAGTGGAGGTATACGCCGTATCATTTTACTATCTGTACTAAATGCATGTAAAAAAAAATGTATATATACACACTTGAGCCTTTTTTTGCTGCAGCTCTCTGCCCCCGTGACTGCTGAATCATTAACCCATATTTTCTTACCTGATTATCTCTGGTACTATCCCCAAGGTTTGGAAGGCGGTCCATGTACTCCCCTTCACAGTGGTGGTAACTCTTGGGACCTTAATAATCAGCTGTCCGTGCTTCTACACCTGCATTGCTTGCTGTATGGGGTTTTAGGCTGGGTTTCTGTACAGCACTTTGATATATCAGCTGAAGGGCTATATAAATACATTTGATTTGAATAATAAATCGGCCTTCTTGCCTCGCTAAAATATTAGAATCCTTGATTAATTCTCAGCTAAGATCTTATCTTTGAAATGTATTCTAAATTTACATCTGTCGAGGTTTAGACCAGGTCATAGCACTATCTCTGCTGCATCCCTAGTTAACTGTATGGATAAGAGGCAACAATGTGCTTCCCTCTTCAATGACCTGTCAAATGCTTTCAATACTGTTGACACTCACTGCTAATTCAGAAGCTTTCCTCAAATTGGCCTAGACCTGGCTGCTTGTAACTGGTTTAGATAGAACTCAATGTATATCTACTGATGGTGTTAAAATCAGGTTTCCTGGATGTTACGAAAGGTGTCTCGCAGGGGTCGATTCTGGGTCCTGTACTTTTTACATTAACAATATCGACTTGTCTGTAAAAAAAAAAAATGTAACCTACACTTGTATGCTGATGATACTGTTGTGTATGCTATTGCCTCCCACGGTTGACCAGGCTCTATCTGAACTACACTCTGCCTTCATTGTATTACAGAAAAACTTTACTGACCTGAAATTAGTACTGAATGCAGGTGAAACAAAGTATATGTTGTTTTCTAGAGCGCATAAAAATAAGTCTGATGATTTAAGCATATGTACCTTGGATTGTGTCCAAATATTTGGGCATCTGGATAGATGATAATCTGAGAATAAAATAGGCTTATTCTATGGAAATAGTCCCTGCCTCTCGCTAAATGGTAGAAAGCAGATTATTCAGTCAACGTAACGTTCGGTCCTAGACTATGGCGACATCAAATCAAAAAAAATCAAATCAAATTTTATTTGTCACATACACATGGGTAGCAGATGTTAATGCGAGTGTAGCGAAATGCTTGTGCTTCTAGTTCCGACAATGCAGTAATAACCAACGAGTAATCTAACCTAACAATTTCACAACCAACTTATACACACAAGTGTAAAGGAATGAAGAATATGAATGAGTGATGGTAGAGAACGGAAAGGCAAGATGCAGTAGATGGTATCAAGTACAGTATATACAGTGGGGCAAAAAAGTATTTCGTCAGCCACCAATTGTGCAAGTTCTCCCACGTAAAAAGATGAGAGGCCTGTAATTTTCATCATAGGTACACTTCAACTATGACAGACAAAATGAGAAGAAAAAAAATCCAGAAAATCATATTGTAGGGTTTTTAATGAATTTATTTGCAAATTATGGTGGAAAATAAGTATTTGGTCACCTACAAACAAGCAAGATTTCTGGCTCTCACAGACCTGTAACTTCTTCTTTGAGAGGCTCCTCTGTCCTCCACTAGTTACCTGTATTAATGGCACCTGTTTGAACTTGTTATCAGTATAAAAGACACCTGTCCACAACCTCAAACAGTCACACTCCAAACTCCACTATGGCCAAGACCAAAGAGCTGTCAAAGGACACCAGAAACAAAATTGTAGACCTGCACCAGGCTGGAAAGACTGAATCTGCAATAGGTAAGCAGCTTGGTTTGAAGTAATCAACTGTGGGAGCAATTATTAGGAAATGGAAGACATACAAGACCACTGATAATCTCTCTCGATCTGGGGCACCATGCAAGATCTCACCCCGTGGGGTCAAAATGATCACAAGAACGGTGAGCAAAAATCCCAGAACCACATGGGGGGACCGAGTGAATGACCTGCAGAGAGCTGGGACCAAAGTAACAAAGCCTACCATCAGTAACACACTACGCCGCCAGGGACTCAAATCCTGTAGTGCCAGACGTGTCCCCCTGCTTAAGCCAGTACATGTCCAGGCCCGTCTGAAGTTTGCTAGAGAGCATTTGGATGATCCAGAAGAAGATTGGGAGAATGCAATATGGTCAGATGAAGCCAAAATATAACTTTTTGGTAAAAACTCAACTCATTGTGTTTGGAGGTCAAAGAATGCTGAGTTGCATCCAAAGAACACCATACCTACTGTGAAGCATGGGGGTGGAAACAGTATGCTTTGGGGCTGTTTTTCTGCAAAGGGACCAGGACGACTGATCCGTGTAAAGGAAAGAATGAATGGGGCCATGTATCATGAGATTTTGAGTGAAAACCTCCTTCCATCAGCAAGGGCATTGAAGATGAAACGTGGCTGGGCCTTTCAGCATGACAATGATCCAAAACACACCGCCCGGGCAACGAAGGAGTGACTTCATAAGAAGCATTTCAAGGTCCTGGAGTGGCCTAGCCAGTCTCCTGATCTCAACCCCATAGAAAATCTTTGGAGGGAGTTGAAAGTCCGTGTTGCCCAGCAACAGCCCCAAAACATCACTACTCTAGAGGAGATCTGCATGGAGGAATGGGCCAAAATACCAGCAACTGTGTGTGAAAACGTTTGACCTCTGTCATTGCCAACAAAGGGTATATAACAAAGTATTGCGATAAACGTTTGTTATTGACCAAATACTTATTTTCCACCATAATTTGCAAATAAATTCATTAAAAATCATACAATGTGATTTTCTGGATTTTCTTTCTAATTTTCTCTGTCATAGTTGAAGTGTACCTATGATGAAAATTACAGGCCTCTCTCATCTTTTTAAGTGGGAGAACTTGCACAATTTGTGGCTGACTAAATACCTTTTTGCCCCACTGTACATATGAGATGAGTAATGTAGGTTATGTAAACATTATATGAAGTGGCATTAAATGAAGTGGCATCATCTATATGAATGAAGCTGCTACTTCATTAAAGCCATTAGATGTAGTTTATCATAGCACACTGCGTTTTATGGTGACAGTTTTAGAACTCATCACTGAATTCTCTACCAGAAAGTTGGTTGGCATGTACAAAAAGAAATGTCCCTTTGCAGGACCCTGTCTTTCAAAGATAATTCGTAAAAATCCAAATAACTTCACATCTTCATTGTAAAGGGTTTAAACACTGTTTCCCATGCTTGTTCAATGAACCATAAACAATTAATGAACATGCACCTGTGGAACGGTCGTTAAGACACTATTTAGGTCACAGTAATGAAAACTTAGGACACTAAATAGGCCTTTCTACTGACTCTGAAAAACACCAAAAGAAAGATGCCCAGGGTCCCTGCTCATCTGCATGAACATGCTGCAAGGAGGCATGAGGACTGCAGATGTGGCCACGGCAATAAATTGCAATGTTCGTACTGTGAGACGCCTAAAGACAACGCTACAGGGAGACAGAACAGACAGCTAATCGTCCTCGCAGCGGCAGACCACGTGTAACAACACTTGCACAGGATCGGTACATCCGAACATCACACCTGCAGGACAAGTACAGGATGGCCCGTGTTACACCAGGAACGCACAATCCCTCCATCAGTGCTCAGTCTGTCCGCAATAGGCTGAGTGAGGCTTGACTGAGGGCTTGTAGGCCTGTTGTAAGGAAGGTCCCTCACTAGACATCACCGGCAACAACGTCGCCTATGGGCACAAACCCACCATCGCTGGACCAGACAGGACTGGCAAAAAGTGCTTTTCTCTGACGAGTCGCAGTTTTGTCTCACCAGGGGTGATGGTCGGATTTGCGTTTATCATCGAAGGAATGAGCGTTACACAGAGGGCTGTACCCTGGAGCGGGATCAATATGGAGGTTGAGTGTCCGTCATGGTCTGGGGCGATGTGTCACAGCATCATCGGACTGAGCTTGTTGTCATTGTAGGCAATCTCAACGCTGTGCGTTACAGGGAAGACATCCTCCTCCCTCATGTGGTACCCTTCCTGCAGTCTCATCCTGACATGAACCTCCAGCATGACAATGCCACCCGCCATTCTGCTCGTTCTGTGCGTGACTTACTGCAAGACAGCAATGTCAGTGTTCTGCCATGACCAGCGAAGAGCCTGGATCTCAATCCCATTAAGCACATTTGAGACCTGTTGGATCGGAGGGTGAGGGCTAGGGCTAGGGCCATTGCCCCCAGAAATGTCCGGGAACTTGCAGGTGCCTTGGTGGAAGAGTGGGGTAACATATCACAGCAAGAACTGGCAAACCTGGTGCAGTCCATGAGGAGGAGATGCACTGCAGTACTTAATGCAGCTGGTGGCCACACCAGATACGAACTGTTACTTTTGATTTTGCCCCCCCCCTTTGTTCAGGGACACATTATTCCATTTCTGTCTCAGTTGTTGAATCTTATGTTCATCCAAATATTTACACATGTTAAGTTTGCTGAAAATAAACACAGTTGACCTTGAGAGGACATTTCTTTTTTGCTGAGTTTAGGTTGATACATTGCTATGTTTTCATTTATAAAGTACTTTTACAAAAAAAACATTTGTATCTAACATCATTACTAAACTTTAGACATACCACACCCGGACTCAGGGCTGGCTAATTCTGGAAATTGCTTTGGTCTCTACTGAGTAAACTAAAAGTTAATTTACCTTTCTTGCCCCTTATTTGTGGAAAAATCTTCAAAATGTTCTTAAACAAAATGTTCTTGTGCCTCTAAGGCAATTCAGAAAGTTGATTGAGGACTTTCTTACTGATGAATGTGATTCTTTTTTATTGTGTTTTTCTTGCATTTATATTTTGCTGTGTGTATTTTCTGTAATTTATGTAATCCAGGGCTCATCTGTAAAAGAGACTTTGGTCTCAGTATGACTTCCTGATAAAATAAATGTTAAATAAATAAAATAAATAGTGTAGTACAATAGAGAAATCATGCACAAAGCCTGCACAATCGCAAAGTACGTAAAATATATAAACATGCGCCCTGCACACATACACTATATATACACAAAAGGAAACCCCTTCATATTAGTGGATTCGGCTATTTCAGTCACACCCGTTGCTGACAGGTGTATAAATCGAGCACATAGACAAACATTGTCATTAGAATGGCCTTACTGAAGAGCTCAGTCAATTTACACGTGGCACCGTTACAGGATGCCACCTTTCCAACATGCCAGTTCGTCAAATTTCTGCCCCGCCAGAGCCGCCCCGGTCAACTGTAAATGCTGTTATTGTGAAGTGGAAAGTCGAGGAGCAACAATGGCTCAGCCGCAAAGTGGTAGGCCACACAAGCCCACAGAACAGGACACCAGAGTGCTGAAGAACGGAGTGCGTAAAAATAGCCTGTCCTCTGATACAACACTCACTACAGAGTTCCAAAAGGCTCTGGAAGCAACTTCAGCACAAGAACTGTTCATCGGGAGTGTCATGAAATGGGTTTCCATGGCTGAGCAGCCGTACACAAGCCTAAGATCACCATGTGCAATGCCAAGTGTCGGCTGGAGTGGTGTAAAGCTTGCCGTCATTGGACTCTAGAGCAGTGGAAACGTGTTCCCGGATGTGATGAACCACGCTTCACCATCTGGGCTTGGCGGATGCCAGGAGAATCTGCCCCAATGCATAGTCCAAACTGTAAAGTTTGGTGGATGAGGAATAATGGTCTGGGGCTGTTTTTCATGGTTTGGGCTAGGCCCCTTAGTTCCAGTGAAGGAGAATCTCAACACTACAGCATACAATGACATTCTAGACAATTCTGTGCTTCCAACTTTGTGACAACAGTTTGGGGAAGGCACTTTCCTGTTTTAGCATGACAATACCCCGGTGCACAAAGCAATTCTATACAGAAATTGTTTGTCGAAATCAGGGTGGAAGAATTTGACTGGCATGCACAGAGCCCTGACCTCAACCCCATCGAACACCTTTGGGATGAATTGGTATACCGACTGCGAGCCAGGCCTAATCACCCAAGATCAGTGACCGACCTCCCGAATGCTCGTGGCTGAATGGAAGCAAGTCCCTGCAGCAATGTTCCAACATTTGGTGGAAAGATTTCACAGAAGAGTGGAGGCTGTTATAGCGGCAAAGGGGGGGACCAACTCCATATTAATGCCCATGATTTTGGAATGAAATGCTCAACGAGCAGGTGTCCACATCTTAGAACACCCACTCATTCAAGGGTTTTTCTTTATTTTTTTCTACATTGTAGAATAATAGTGAAGACATCAAAACTGTGAAATAACACATGGAATCATGTACTAACCAAAAATGTGTTGAACAAATCAAAATATATCTTCAAATAGGCACCCTGTGCCTTGATGACAGCTTTGCACACTCGCATTCTCTTAATCAGCTTAATCTGGAATGCTTTTCCAACAGTCTTGAAGGAGTTCCCACATATGATGAGCACTTGTCTGCTTTTCCTTCACTCTGTTTTCCAACTCATCCCAAACCATCTCAATTTGGTTGAGGTCAGGGAATTGTGGAGGCCAGGTCATCTGATGCAGCACTTCATTTCTCTCCTTCTTGGTAAAATAGCCCTTACACTGCCTGGAGGTGTGTTGGGTCATTGTCCTGTTGAAAAACAAATGATAGTCCCACTAAACCCAAACCAGAGGGGATGGCATATCGCTGCAGAATACTGTGGTAGCCATGCTGATTAAGTGTGCCTTGAATTCTAAATAAATCACAGACGGTGTCACCAGCAAAGCACCCCCACACCATAACACCTCTTTCCTCCATGCTTTATGGTGGGAAATACACATGTGGAGATAATCTGTTCACCCACACGGCGTCTCACAAAGACACAGCGGTTGGAACCAAAAATCTCAAATTTGGACTCCATCGGTCTAATGTCCATTGCTTGTGTTTCTTGGTTCAAGCAAGTCTCTTCTTATTATTTGTGTCTTTTAGTAGTGGTTTCTTTGCATCAATTCAACCATGAAGGAGTGATTCACACAGTCTCATCTGAACATTTGATGTTGAGGTGTCTGTTACTTGAACTCTGTGAAGCATTTATTTGGGCTGTAATTTCTGAGGCTGGTAACTCTAATGAACTTATCCTCTGCAGCAGAGGTAACTCTGGGTCTTCCCAGAGGAATCTGTGGCGGTCCTCATGAGAGCCAGTTACATCATAGCACTTGATGATTTTTGCGATTGCACTTGAAGAAACTTTCAAAGTAATTGAAATGTTCCATATTGACTGACTTCATATCTTAAAGTAATGATGGACTGTTGTTTCTCTTTGCTTATTTGAGCTGTTCTTGCCATTATATGGACATGGTCTTTTACCAAATAGGGCTATTTCTGTATACCCCCCCCACCTTGTCACACACAACTGATTGGCTCAAATGCATTAAGGAAGTAAATTCCACAACTTTTAAGAAGGCACACCTATTGAAATATATTCCAGGTGACTACCTCATGAAGCTGGTTGAGAGAATGCCAAGAGTGTGCAAAGCTGTCATCAAGGCTAAGGGTGGCTATTTGAAGAATCTCAAATAAAAAATATATTTTGATTTGTATTAACACTTTTTTGGTTACTACATGATTCCATGTGTAATTTCACAGTTTTGATGTCTTCACTATTATTCTACAATGTAGAAAACAGTAGAACATGTAATAAAACCCTTGAATGTGTAGGTGTTCTAAAACTTTTGACCCATAGTGTACTTTTGGTCATGTAGTGTAGCTAGTTTCAGCGGAATATCAGGCAGCAAGAGTGTGCAGCTCTCAACTGGTTGTCGCATGGGAGAAGCTCATTGAATTGAATGACATCCATTGGAAAGAGATTTCAAATCATGATATCTACCAGTAAATTCCAACTAAGACAACAATAGGTATGCAAACCAGGTATTGAAAAAGTTTGGTCTGAAGTCTTGGTTAAATCTTTTCAATGCGCAGCAGTTCAGTCATCATGCGCTGTTTTAATGAAAATGTCTAAATAGGGCTTTCCAGAAAAAAACTTTCCAAATTAAATGTTGACTGCAAAGTAGTCATACCTGGCAGAATGATATCATGATGATTTGAAGCCTAACAATTGAAGGGCATTTGTTTTGCAAATTCTGGCATCACATGTAGCCTACATTGTACAGTAGGGTGAATTCAGAAAGAGTGGGATATCATAAACACTGACACTGCTTAATCCTAATGCGTTTATTTATTGTTCTGACAAGAGAACATCTAAACGATTGTTACTAAGCCCTTGCAGAGAATCCACATGATCAAAATCACATCACTTCATTGGTGTGACAGAGGGGTGCAGAGCAAGCTTCAAATAGGAAGTTCACCCTGTGAAGAACGCTGCAAGATTATATATTTTTTCTGTTTTGATGATAAGGTTATAAAACTGTCAAATAATGCACTGTGCCAAATTGTGATATAAATGTGCATACTATGTACTGGTGCATTAAAATACATAACAAAGTTGACAATTTTCATTTGTTTATTTGTTTCCACTTTACCGACTATAGCTAGCTAAAGTAGGACAACATGGAGTAGCTAAAGTGGGACAGTCTAATAGGCTTTTCCAATGGAGGAAAGAGATCCAGTTTATATTAGGGACAACCTCCAATGGAGAAAATAGATCCATTGGGCTCTGGTTCTTGTAGTACCATATCCTGTATTTTTTTTGTATTGTAGTACTGTTATTAGTTCTGTTATTTGAGTGAATTCAGAAAAAGTGGGACACTTATTGCATTTCTGTCTTCTGTAACCTTTTCAGACATCCTGTCCCACATATTAGCCCAACACATGATACATTTATGAAATTCTCAGATGTTTCCTAAATCACACAAAGTTGAATTGTCATTGGGACTATAATAATGGTGTCCCAGTTTATCTAACCTGCTGTCCCAGTCTACAAAATGCAAACTGATATTATGGTTTTGAGTCATGACTCCTGTGAATATGATTAAATATATATATATTTTGTGTTTGATTATGAAACATCTTGAGGATTTCATAAATGTATTGTGTTGGGCTAATTTATTGGACAGATGTTGAAAGAGATCACAGAAGACGGAAATGCAATGACCTACTTATTCCGAATTCACCCTACAGAAGTAATGCTATCTAGGTCTCTTGCTTGGTGTGCAATTGAATTAAAGGTCAACTACACACTGTTACGTGGTTTAAATATTGTTGTGTACTTAGAACATAATTTTTTTCGTCTTTCTATAAAACAAAAGGTGTGGTTTTCAGAGTGAAAACCTGAAAAAAAATATGGGAAAAGTCATAAAAAATGTATGGGAAAACAGTGCGCCGTAGGGGAGATCGGCGCACAAAGTAACAATTTTAGATTTTTTTTTAGGTAGATTGAAAATATTTTATACAAACATGCACATCTTAGCCACCATTACACACTGTAACAATGTTTCTAGGACATACCAGTCGTTTACAATTCACCCGAAAGTGACAGACGTAAAATGGACTCCCCTATACTCACCACTACACCACTGATGATCATAATTCATGATACAACGTTGCAAATCAAATCTTATTGGTCACATACACATGGTTAGCAGATGTTAATGCAAGTGTTGCGAAATGTTTCCGACAGTGCAATAATATCTAACAATTCCTCAACAACTACCTAATACACACAAATCTAAAGGGATGGAATAAGAATATGTACATATAAATATATGGATGAGTGACAGCCGAGCGCCATAGGCAAGATGCAAAAGATGGCATAAGATACAGTATATACTTTACATATGAGATGAGTAATGAAAGATATGTAAACATGATTAAAGTGCTATTGTTTAAAGTGACTAGTGAGTTTCTATGTAGGCAGCAGCCTCTCTGAATTAGTGACTGCTTAGTGACCACCCTCTGGAGAGCCTTGCTGTTGGGCGGTACATGGCGGTACAGTTGCCGTACCAGGCGGTGATACAACGTGGCTGGTTTTCTTTTTGTAGTAATTGCCTGTAGACCCTGCCACATACGTCGTGTCTGAGCTGTTTAATTGCGGCTCCACTTTGCCCCTACATTTGGCTTGTTTTATTACCTTGCGGAATGAATAACTACAGTGTTTATATTCAGCCATATTCCCAGTCCTCTTTCCATGGTTAAATGCAGTGATTCGCGCTTTCAGTTTTGCGCTAATGCCGCCATCCATCCATGGTTTCTGGTTAGGGTAGGTTTTAATAGTCACAGTGGGTACAACATCTCCTATACACTTCCTGATAAACTCACTCACCGAGTCAGCGTATAGATCGATGTTATTCTCTGAGGCTGCCCGGAACATTTCCCAGTCCGCGTGATCAAAACAATCCTAAAGTGTGGATTCCGATTGGTCAGAACAGCGGTCATACATACATTGTTACTTCTATAGCCCTTTTCAAAGAATCTCAAAGCGCATAAAAAGTAAAACAGCAAAAGGCAACAGTAAACATGTCACCTCGCACGAGCGATGCAGCTCCCCCTGTGCTAATTAGTAACAAGTATTCAGTCTAATTTGCAGAAAATGTAATAGGTTCTTATGGGAAACATACTGCACATGAGGAGCTGCATATCTGCACAGAATCTCATGACTGTAGCTCAAATGGGACAGGATATATGCTTGTTCAAATTTTGGAATTGCAGTTGATTACTATAGTGCCACCCTTGGGCCAACAAGTGTAATTGTAAATTGTAATGTGTAAATACGCTTCATTCAACCACGTTTGTGCAAAATCGGGGCAGTGTTGTCTGAAATATTGTGTGTGACTAACTTAAGAATGTATGGAGATAGATCCATAGTCCTCCTCAGATTTAATTGTGGGGGACAACAAAACAAATGTACTATTAAATGATGTAAAGTCTCTTCAGATAAAGGGCTTCCGAGGGGTGCAGCGGTCTAAGGTACGGTATCTCAGTGCTAGAGGCGTCACTACAGACCCTGGTTCGATTCCAGGCTGTATCACAACCGGCCGTGATTGGGAGTCCCATAGTGTGGCACACAATTGGCCCAGCGTTGACCGGTTTTGGTCAGGGTAGGCCATCATTGTAAATAATAATTTGTTCTTAACTGACTTGCCTAGTTAAATAAAATTTGGTCTGGAAAGGCAGTCATTAATACAGTGTTGCAAAAGTAGACCTCTGTCTCCTTCTACTGACGTGAAGCCATTTGCATATGCTTTCCTGAGACCAGAGTTCGCCATCACGGGCCCGTTTTGTCTTGTAGAATACTTTAGGCAACTGGGCCACCGTAGTTACTTTGCCGACGGAAAGTGGTGAACGTGTGGTATCTAGCTAGCTAACTACTTGAACAGGTGAAAGTATGTTTTGAATTACATTTTTTTGTTTATTAATATTTTCCCCTCAAACATTCCCAATGCAATATTGAATGAACTGATTTGATTTCCAAATTATAATAGCATGAGTTTCATGTAAACGAACCATAATACGAGCTAGCTACTTAGCGGCGTTAGTTTACAGCTGCATATGGATATGGCTGCAATATATGTAGCTAGAACTGTTTTATCTGACTTAGCTAGCTAGGCAAAGACATTCGATGCTTTCTTTGAACCAAGCTAATCGGACGACACGGTTTCTTTCAGTAGTAGAAGTTAATTTATCTAGCGAAATTAACGTTTAGTTATCCAATTACCGAATGACCACTCCCCTCTTCGCCGAGTTATACATTTAGTTTGAAAGTGTCAACCGACTATAAAGGCAACCCAGTTAGCTAAATAAGTGACATGCCATTACGGGACAGGTAGACCAGTAGGAGCCCTTCATCGTGACTCTCAGTTCCATTCCACATAGCTAAATCATTGGACGAAGTCGTCGTCTGTACGGGGGACGTTTTTTTAATCGCCCCGACGCTCTGTCCGAACATTAACACCATTTGCGGTACGGTTTTTGGAAGCATAAGGACCTTATTTAATATCAGCGAGAAATAATAATACAAAATAAAAAACGTTACACACCTTAATCGGGTTAGGGTTCCCACACGGTTTTATTTCCATGTTACAGCGCATGTTTACGGACAGTGGACTGACTACCTGTGCTAATTAGCTACCTGTCTCCCGGAACAGCCTGCTCCCATAGACTAGACGTAACGTGGTCAACGTAAATCCGGTGTAATCAAATAGGTATGTTATGTTTGGTATGGTTACTTAAGGCGAAAGGGCGGTGGTTGGTCGGGCGTATAACGCAAACGTTCGAATCACATCATGGACAATTTGATCAAATTAACACATTTTCAACTGCTTACCTACTTTTTATAATCTTTGCAACTACTTATCATGTTAGCTAACCCTACCCTAACGTGAACTTCTAGCAACCCAATGATTTCTTCGAATCTCATCACGGACAACATTTGCATTTAGAGCAAATGAGCAACTTTTCAACTACTTACATTTTACTTACATTTTTTTGCTACATTACAACTACTTAGCATGTTAGCTAACCTTAACTCTTTTAGCTAACCCTTTAACCTAATTATCAAACTTAGCCCTAATCCCTAGGCTAGCTGATGTTAAGCTAGCGTATGTTAGCATTAGCCACAACAATATAGAATGTAACATATTTAGCAAACGTACATTTTTCAAATTCGTAACATATAAGAATTGTAATTTTGTAATTTATTATACGAAATGGTGATAGACATCCCCAAATGTAATACATACCATATCATACATTTAGATACATTTAAAGTGTTGATAACATATGATACTAAATGGAGTGACACAGATTTTCATACAGAAAAATTCAAAATGCTCTGAGACCAGGTTGCTCCGAATACCTGTGTGTTAACTGAAGACAGATGACACAAAAGTACTGTCGACTTCCACTGTGTTAAAACGGACTGTATTTAGCATTTGTGAAATTATTCTGATGTGATCCTTTTGTTTTTATTACAGAATTGATTCAAGTTTAGATGAAGTATTTGTCTGTTTTGGCTTCTAGAGCCAATTCACCTTCAGACAGAATATGTAAAGTCCTTGGACTATAAGGAGTAACGTTAGGCACCTTTAGTCCATTGGGCAAGTGCAGCAGCATCAAGTGATATGTAAAACGAATCTCCATCCAGCTAGCTAGCTAGCCAGCAAGTGTTTTACTACTTTGATTGCTCGCTATAATGTAGGCTCATAGGCTACATAACAAAAGTATTTTAGTTGAAGATCAGAAGTAGGCAGGCTAGCTAATTGTAGAACCAGGCATTCACATTGTATTGGGCATATAATTAGAAATTAGAATACTATACTGATCAAAAATATAAATGCAACATGTAAAGTGTTGGTCCTGTGTTTCATGAGCTGAAGTAAGATCTCAGAAATGTTCCATACACACACACAAAGCTTATTTCTAATGAATTTAAACAATTTATCTGCACTGTATGTTTGTTAGCTAGCTAGCCAGTTTTAGAATAATGATTAATTTGTTTTTACATTTGTATTACCTGCAAATACAGTGCATTCGGAAAGTATTCAGACCACTTCCATTTTTCCACATTTTGTTACGTTACAACTAGTGATGCACCAATATTAAATTTTTGGCAGATACCAATATCCAATATTTTCCTTGACAAAAATATTGATACCGATATTTACAATTTTAGCGGCCTTTTAAGCATTCCAGTACAGTTAAATAGTTAACACACAGACATGGATGCAACGGTCTAAGGCACTGCATCTAAGTGTAAGATCCAGCCATGTTTGGGAGTCCCATAGGGCGGCTCACAATTGGCCCAGCATCGTCTGGGTTTAGCCGGGGTAGGGCGTCATTGTAAATAAAAAATTGTTCTTCACTGACTTGCCTAGTAAAATAAAGGTTACACCCACACACACACACACCACACAGACCAAAAAGTAATTTTGTTGGCATTTACGTATGTCCCCATTACCAGTAAAGCATAATCAAAACCTATTTCTTTCACTTATTTGCTGTTTCGTTGTTCATTTGTTCAGTCATTTCATTCTCAACCAGGATTTCTAAGGAACGGTGTTTGGTTCATTGCATGTCAAAAAAGATACAGGTCAAATAACACTATTCGACGAGTCAAATAATCTTGTTAACCAATCGGGACCTGAATATGACTGCACGTCACAATTTTTTACATAGTTATTACACATTGATTACACTTGGATCACTCGTATTTCATATGTCACAACGATTCATCGATACATATGCTATGATGCTGGTAAAGTTGTCTCGCGCACCTACAGTGCTGGTCATAGAAAAAAGCTAGCTCGCTCATGGATGCAAACAATATTCTTCCCCAAAAACATAGCAAAACGACAATCAGGTTTCAGTAGCTATAGTTAGCAGGCTAACTATATAGCTAGGCGTCATCTAAAATAACCCTAGTTTATAAGACAGTTCTTATTTGACTAATCAATCAAATTTATTTATATAGCCCTTCGTACATCAGCTGATATCTCAAAGTGCTGTACAGAAACCCAGCCTAAAACCCCAAACAGCAAGCAATGCAGGTGTAGAAGCACGGTGGTTAGGAAAAACTCCCTAGAAAGGCCAAAACCTAGGAAGAAACCTAGAGAGGAACCAGGCTATGTGGGGTGGCCAGTCCTCTTCTGGCTGTGCCGGGTAGAGATTATAACAGAACATGGCCAAGATGTTCAAATGTTCATAAATGACCAGCATGGTCGAATAATAATAAGGCAGAACAGTTGAAACTGGAGCAGCAGCACGGCCAGGTGGACTGGGGACAGCAAGGAGTCATGTCAGGTAGTCCTGGGGCATGGTCCTAGGGCTCAGGTCCTCCGAGAGAGAGAAGGAGAGAATTAGAGAATGCACACTTAGATTCACACAGGACACCGAATTGGACAGGAGAAGTACTCCAGATATAACAAACTGACCCCAGCCCCTTGACACATAAACTACTGCAGCATAAATACTGGAGGCTGAGACAGGAGGGGTCAGGAGACACTGTGGCCCCATCCGAGGACACCCCCGGACAGGGCCAAACAGGAAGGATATAACCCCACCCACTTTGCCAAAGCACAGCCCCCACACCACTAGACTAATGGTGGTCTGACCCATCTGTGAAGCTTGCCACAATAGTAGACTTTGCAGTTAGCCTTCAAAATAAAAATGTAATTGACAGTGATGCAAATGCATACAAATAGTAGAATTATTCCATAATTGAATAGATCATGCTAAACGAGGTTGGATTGTTGTTGTATAGTGTCAACAAAAGACAATAATTTGTTAATTTGACAAATCTGTTGAAATCGCAGTGGATGTATTATACTTTAGAATTGTATTGGGGGATACTTATTTTTGTGTACAGCCTTACCTATGGATTGTGGATCAATGACATGGGGTATCAGTCTACTCAGTGACACCCAGAGAACATTAGCATCGTTGCTCTTATTGCAGGACTCTGAAACAATTGTGAATTGAGCCACATTTATTGTCAACCTATGTGTATTGAACACTATTTCAGAGGGAAAACAATACTGCGTGGATTAGAGGTCGACCGATTAATCGGCAATGCCGATTTAATCAGGGCTGATTTCATCGATTCATCGAGTCGATGCACTTTCGTTGCACAAATGTACCTAACCATAAACATCAATGCAATCACAAAGTCCTTACCTCAATCCTATATAAAAGTTTTGGGCAGATCTGAAAAAGCGTGTGCGAGCAAGGAGGCCTACAAACCTAACTCAGTTACACCAGCTCTGTCAGTAGGAATGGGCCAAAATTCACCCAACTTAACTTATTCACCCAGCTTGTCGAAGGCTACCCGCAACGTTTGACCCAAGTTAAACAATTTAAAGGCAATGCTACCAGACACTAATTGAGTGTATGTAAACTTCTGACCCACTGGGAACGTAGTGAAATAAATAAAAGCTGAAATAACTACTATTATTCTGACATTTCACATTCTTAAAATAAAGTCTTGATCCTAACTGACCTAAGACAGGGAAGTTTTACTAGTATTAAATGTCAGGAATTGTGTGTATATATACACAGATCGGCTTTTTTGGGTCCTCCAATAATCGGTATCGGCGTTAAAATCATAATCCAAGGACCAGAATCCTCTAGCGAGGATGTTTTGGAGTCTGATAACTCTGAATATCTTGGGTATTGAGTAGACTCCATTTCATTGATCACCAATCCTTATGTAAAGCTGTACAGTGCAATATGATTGTCAATACACACACAATAGGCTGTCTGGGGAGTTGATTTCACACAGTCGCAGTTTCGCGATAAGAGCTACTTCGCTAATATTTGCATAAACTCTAAACAGTTGTGTTCTGTGGGTGTCACTGAGTCGACTGATACCCAATTTCATTGCTTCACATTCCAACCTTGTTTAACATTATCAAGTCTAAATATGGCATTCCACCAATTGTAACTTTCTGCATCACTTTCAAATAGGTACAATTATTTTGAAGGCAAACAGCAAATTCCACTATTGTGCCTAATCCTTATTGTGGCTAACTTTACAACACAAGCCGGTCAGGTCAAGCCTCACTCGCCAGAAGAAGCTAGCTGGCTGCTTATAACGTTAGCTTTGGGCAACAGGGTTAAGTAGCTGGCTAGCTGTTCAATTTCAATAGGCGAACAACAAGTGGCTACCTAGCTAATACTTACTCACAAGCATTCCGAAATCATTGCTAAGAATAGTGAAAATGCCTGCAGTTTCTACTGGTCATTGTTTTCAGGCTTGTTGTATTGGTGCTAGCTAGGTACCAAGCTAAAGCTAGCTAGCTACCCCAGAAGTTGCAGTCAAACAAATAATGCTTTATTACCAACACGGTATTGTAAACACATCGTTTGTTGCCGGTGTTTGCTTGTTTGCAGACTTTTTTTGTACAGTTTTGACAGGGCTACTTGCACGTGCAAATTCAGAACACACAACATGCAAAAATAGAACTGTGTTATTTGATGTGTCAAATGAAAAGCATATTTAACGCGTTAAACAGTGTCATTGTCATATTGTGTTATTTGACGTGTATCTTTTTTGACATTCAAAGACCCAATGGCATTCCGTAGTATGTCTTGAAGCTAATAGCAGTGACGCTGTTACTGTGTAGCTCCGGTAGGGCAACATCTGAACAATAGCGCACTTGGTAACGTTAGTATGTACTGGCGCTCGATCAGTTGCCAACATCACCCACGACAAAGAACGGTTGATTGTCAAGTGCAATGAATTCCATTATCTTGGCGTTAATGGATTTTGCATTTGAGTTATCTCGCAGAAATTCTTGCTCATTCAAATGACTGCTCAACTTATTTGCTCGATCCACACAGCAGACATTGTGGCTAGGTTAGGAATGCTGTGTCGCAGGTGTAGTGCAAAATTTTATGCGTCATTACATCATGTACTTACGTTATATCGGTATGCACGTCAGCTTTGACATCAGTTTTTCACATCGGCGTTTAACTAGACATTGGGCTGATACGGATCTTGGCATTTTTCGCTAATATTGGCCAATTCTGATATGTTCACCGATATATCGTTCATTCCTCGTTACAGCCTTATTCTAAAATGGATGAAATAAAAAAAAATACCCATCAATCTACAAACAATACACCATAATGACAAACCAAAAACAGGGTTTTAGAAATGTTTGCAAATGTATTAAAAATGAAAACAGAGACCTTATTTACACAAGTATTCAGACTAGGGTTGCAAAATTCCAGGAACTTACAATAAATCCCCTGCATTCCTGGTTGGAGATTTCTGGAATTCCTGCTTATTCCCTTCTTATTCTGGGAATCCACCAACCGGGATTTCAGGAAGTATTGAAAATTCTCAGAATTTTGCAACCCTAATTCAGACCCTTTGCTATGAGATTCGAAATTGAGCTCCGGTGCATCCTGTTTCCATTGATCATCCTTGGGATGTTTCTACAATTTGATTGGACAAGGCCCACACCTGTCTATATAAGGTCCCACAGTTGACAGTCCATGTCAGAGTAAAAACCAAGCCATGAGGTCGAAGGAATTGTCCGTAGAGCTCCGAGACAGGATTGTGTTGAGGCATAGATCTGGGGAAGGGTACTAATACATTTTGGCAGTATTGAAGGTCCCAGAGAACACAGTGGCCTCCATCATTCTTTAATTGAAGAAGTTTGGAACCACCAAGACTCTTCCTATAGCTGGCCGCTCAGCCAAACTGAGCAATCGGGGGAGAATGGCCTTGGTCTGGGAGACGACCAAGAACCTGGTGGTCACATTGACAGAGCTCCAGAATTTCTCAGTGGAGATGGAAGAGACTTACAGAAGGACAACCATCTCTGTAGCACACCTCCAATCAGACCTTTATGATAGAGTGGCCAAACGGAAGCCACTCCTCAGTAAAAGGCACATGACAACCCACTTTGAGTTTGCCAAAAGATACCTAAAGGACTCTCATGCCATGAGAAACAAGATTCTCTTGTCTGATGGAACCAAGATTGAACTCTTTGGCCTGAATGCCAACCGTCACATCTGGAGGAAATCTGGCACCATCCCTACGGTGAAGCATGGTGGTGGTAGCATTATGCGGTGGGGATGTTTTTCAGTGGCAGGTAATGGAAGACTAGTCCAGATCGAGGGAAAGATGAACGGACAAAGTACAGAGATCCTTGATGAAGACCTGCTCCAGAGCGCTTAGGACCTCAGACTGGTGTGAAGGTTCACCTTCCAACAGGACAATGAGAGAGGGAGCGAGAGACTCTAATCGCTGCCACAGGCGCTTCAACCAAGTACTGAGTAACGTGTCTGAATACTTATGTCAGTGTGATATTTCAGTTTTTTGTGTTTGTCATTATGGGGTATTGTGTGTCGATTGAGGAAAAAGTAAATATCAGTTTTAGAATAAGGCTGTAATACGCAACCCAAACCGGCTGCGCGCGTGCGCCGTAGTGCATACATTTATTTTGCCAAACACGATCACAACACGCAGGTTAAAATATCAAAACAAACTGAACCAATGACATTAATTTGGGGACAGGTTGAAAAGCATTGAACATGTATGGCAATTTAGCTAGTTAGCTTGCACTTGCTAGCTAACGTTAATTTGTCCTATTTAGCTAGCTTGCTGTTGCTAGCTAATTTGTCCTGGGATATAAGCATTGAGTTGTTATTTTACCTGAATTGCACAAGGACCCTTACTCGACAATTAATCCACACGTAAAACGGCCATCCGAATCGTTTCTAGTCATCGCTCCTCCTTCCAGGCTTTTTAATCTTTGAACTTATGTGGTGATCGCATCAACTTTCATAGTATTAACCTGACAACCGGCAACAAAGTTCGTCTTTCAATCACCCACGTGGGTATAACCAATGAGGAGATGGTACGTGGGTACCTGCTTCTATAAACCAATGAGGAGATGGGAGAGGCAGGACTTTCAGCGTGATCTGCGTCAGAAATAGGAATGACTTCAATTTTAGCCCTTGGAGTCGCAGATGCTCATTGACGCGCAATAATTGAATAACGTGGATTTCTACATTTATTTTGCGACGCTCACGCACATGACTTGTCCGGTATGGTCAGCATGTTACATAACAAAATGTGGAAAAAGTCAATGGGTCTGAATACTTTCCGAATGCACTGTATGCCAAACAATCCATTCAAACAATGCATTCAGTTGATGATAGGACTTAGACAAGTTGTAAATGCAACAAGAACTGATATTTTATCATCGTATTCACAGCTTTCTAAGAACCAAAATGTAGAAACTTCTGGTCTATTAAGATATATTTTAGAGGCTATTTACACAGAACACTCCCTTGTATAATCTGTATTTATAAGTACAGTGCCTTCAAAGTATTCACACCTCTTTACATTTTGTGTTAGTCTGAATTTGAAATTGATTGTCACTGCCCTACACAATAATTCATAATGTCAGTGGAATTATGTTTTTAGACATTTTTACAAATTAATTTAAAATGAAAAGCTGAAATGTCTGGAGTCAATAAGTATAGTATAACTCCTTTTATAGTAAGCCTCAATATGTTCAGTAGTAAAAATTAGCTTAAGTTGCATGCACTCTGTGTGCAATAATAGTGTTTAACATGATCTTTGAATGAGTACCCCATCTCTGTACCCCACACATACAATTATCTGTACGGTCCCTCAGTCTAGCAGTGAATTTCAACCAAAGACCAGGGAGCTTTTCCAATGCCTCGCAAAGAAGGGCACCTATTGGTACATTGGTAAAAATATACAAGCAGACATTGAATATCCCTTTGAGCATGTTTAAATTATTAATTACACTTTGGGTGGTGTATCAGCACACCCAGGCACTACAAAGATACAGGCGTCCTTCCTAACTCAGTTGCCGGAGAGGATGGAAACTGCTCAGGGATTTCACCACGAGGCCACGGGTGACTAAAACTGGACAAAAAACTGAGGATGGACCAACAACATTGTAGTTACTCCACAATACTAATCTAAATTACGAATTGAAAAGAAGGAAGTCGGGAAAGACTAAAAATATTCCAAAACTACAAAAAAGGTGTCAAGGAAATTAACTCTGTCAAAGTTGGGGCAAACTCTACACATCACTTGAGTACCACACTTCATATTTTCAGGCATGGTGGTGGCTGCACATGTTATGGGTATGTTTGTCATCAGCAAGGACTATGGAGTTTTTTAAGATAAAAAGAAATGGAATAGAGCTAAGCGCAGGTAAAATCAGTCTGCTTTCCAACAGACATTGGGAGACAAATTCACCTTTCAGCAGGATAACTACATTAAACCCAGGGCCAGATATGCGCTGGAGTTGTTTACCAAGACAACATTGATTGTTCCTGAGTGGCCTAGTTACAGTTTTTATTTAAATCGGCTTGAAAATCTATGGCAAGTCTTGAATGGCTTTTTTAGCAAGTATCAACAATCAACTTGACAGCTTGAAGAATGTGCAAATATTGTACAGTCCAGCTGTGCAAAGCACTTAAGAGACTTACCCAGAACGACTCGCAGCTGTAATCGCTGCCAAAGGTGATTCTAACGTATTGATTCAGGGGTGTAAATACTTATGTAAATGAGGCATTCCTATATTTAATACAATTTTAATAAGAAGGGCAACAATTCTAAATGTTTTGGCTTTGTCATTATGGGGTATTGTATTCGGGCTACAACACAATGTAGATTAAGTCGAGGGGTATAAATACTTTCTGAACGCTCTTAATTGACAATATTATAGGTTGACAATGATTGTAATACACAATATATGTTACATCACATGCCTGCCTTTTATTTTCCTACATCGGTAAAATCAGTATTATGCCTCTACTGTCATTCTTTCCAATTAGACTGGTTTGGATTTCTTCCTGACCAATATGGCTGCAATTTTCATCCCATTCTGGAAGTTTGAGGCTTCATTACGTAGTCCTCTAGTAATTTAATAGGATCTCTATGGTATTGGGTCTGTTTTTATGGCTTTCTTTTTGTTTATTGTTAGGGTTGCACTGGAGAGGTTCAGATTAGAAAGGTTTTGTTATGCATTGCCTAATTTGACGTGTTTTCTTTCTGCGTGTATCTTGTTTGTTGTGCATAGGTCAGCAGATGGCATCAGTAATGATCTCCGTCCACACCACAGCTTCTCGCTTTGCCCTGCTTCAGGTTGACTCTGATTCGGACTCCGATTTGGAGTCAGGAAAGACCAGAGGTGGCCGGGACTCTGGGAAGGGTCGGCCTGGGAAGGCAACCGAGGGGAAATCCACCGCGAGCAACGGCAAGAAGGAGAAGAGGAAGAAGAAGCGAGAGCAGCAACAGAGCGAGGCCAATGAGGTGACTGGCAGGGGCATTTAACCTCCTCGCTGAACCCAACATCAGGTCTCAAAGGTTTCAGTTTTACTATTTCACCTGACCTTGTGGACTGATGATGACTCCTGTCTCCTGTCCGCAGTTAAGGAGTCTTGCCTTTAAGAAGCTCCCTCAGAAGTCCTCTGCCCCGCCCCCCTCCCTGTCTCTGCAGGGTGTGGCCAATGAGCTACTCCATCCCGCAGCAGGGGACCAATCCATGCCCCCGGAAGGCTGGCAGCAATGGAAACAGAGGGACTACCAGGTAAAACCTGACAGATCCCCCCCCCCCTAGGTTTTAGAGATATGGTGAAATATGGTCCTACAACTACATTTATTTTCTTCATATCTATGATTTTTTAGGGATTGTTTCTGAACAGGGCTCATGGTAACACCTGACATGGTGGGCATGAATGGGCATTATAATTTCTTATGGATGTTACCCTTACCTGATATCCCCCAGCTAATCCCATCCTTAATCTTCGTCTTTGTTTCTGACCAATGCAGTTAACAAGTGAGCTGTATGAGGCAGACCTGGAGAAGGCACTGATTATGAGTAAACTGGAGTTTGAGGAGCACAAACAGGTACCATACTGTCCCAATGCAGCACTAGAGCTCTGCTACCCGAGCCCGATGGACCCCGACATTATACAGTCGTGGCCAAAGGTTTTGAGAATGACACAAATTTTAATTTTCACAAAGTCTGCTGCCTCAGTTTGAATGATGGCAATTTGCATATACTCCAGAATGTTATGAAGAGTGATCAGATGAATTGCAATTAATTGCAAAGTCCCTCTTTGCTATGCAAATGAACTGAATCCCGCAAAAACATTTCCACTGCATATCAGCCCTGCCACAAAAGGACAAGCTGACATCATGTCAGTGATTCTCTTGTTAACACAGGTGTGAGTGTTGATGAGGACAAGGCTGGAGATCACTCTGTCATGCTGATTGAGTTAATAACAGACTGGAAGCTTCAAAAGGAGGGTGGTGCTTGGAATCATTGTTCTTCCTCTGTCAATCATGGTTACCTGCAAGGAAACACGTGCCGTCATCATTGCTTTGAACAAAAAGGGCTTCACAGGAAGGATATTGCTGCTAGTAAGATTGCACCTAAATCAACAATTTATCGGATCATCAAGAACTTCAAGGAGAGCGGTTCAATTGTTGTGAAGAAGACTTCAGGCCGCCACCAGTACAGAGCTTGCTCAGGAATGTCTAATCATTGAGCAGAACAGCAAGCAGAGGTGTTTCTATAGATACTCACACCATCAGAGATATGCACAGAGCGCATGCAGTGGAAGCAAGGGACAGACAGATGAGCAGCTAATGGATACTAACAGAGGAAGTTATTTCTGGGTTCGGCCAGGGCCGGTCCTTAAATTTGTCAGTAGCAATCAGGCATGAGTATACAGCACCCTGTCACAAAACATCTGTCATTAAAAGATTAACAGAAATCAGAACCATAGAGAGAGAACTACACACACATGGCTCAGACCAAAATGTTTATTTTTTGATGAAATTAATGTTCCATTAAAGCAGATGCTGTTCTTTTAAATTGCCTCCTGTCAGGATGATGACGGAACAGATACTCCCTCTCCCAAGTCCAGAGGAGGAGGAGGAGCAGCGGCAGGGAAGAAAGACAAGAAGAAGAGCCAGCAGGGAAAAGACAAGAAGATGACAGTGTCTCTGAAGGACTTCCAGGCAGAGGGGGGTGAGACCAGCAGTGGCTCGAGCTACACTTATGTTAAAGGCCCAGTGCAGTCAAAAAATGACTGATTTTCCTGTGTTTTATATATATTTCCACACTATGAGGTTGAAATAATACTGTGAAATTGTGAAAATTCTAATAATGCCATCTTAGTGTAAGAGCTGTTTGAAAAGACTGCTTGAAATTTCAGCCTGTTTTGGTGGGATGGAGTTTTGGCCTGCCTGGTGACATCAGGTGGTAAATTTGTTAATATATAACGATAACGTGTTTGAACAAACTGAACTTTCTGTACCCCCTCGTCTCTCTCAGTAACTTTCCATACACATATTTCCTGTTCCCCTTAATCAATGAATTATTATATAGTGACATATAGTGACAGTATAATTCAAGTTAGAACGCAACAAGACCAATAAGAAAGAGTTCCAAACCTCTGCCAATAATAATAATACATTCTAGTAAGAAATCATTAGGTGAGTGTTTATATTTGTCCTATTTCAGACATTTACAAGTGTGAATTGGAAATGTTTTTATTTTTTTACATACCACAACTCTCCCTGAGACAGCCTTTGGAGAGTGGGGTCACGGCTAGGGTCTGTCATTATCAATGGTGACTTTGGAGCAATTAGGGGTAAGTGCCTTGCTCAAGGGCACTGTTTTTTCACCTTCGGTTCATGGCCCTACGCGCTAACTGCTAGGCTACCTGCCACACCAATAACCGCTAGTTTTCAGTTTTCCACTCCCCTCTCAGACCAGACAGTCCTACCTACATTTTTGCTTAAGAAATTACACTTGTTTCTTTTTTTTACCATTTTAATTGAAAACCATCACAGTAAGGTACTAAATTGTTACCCAGAAAGGATTTGACATTCAGGGGAAAAAAGGCTGCATTGGGACTTTAACATTGAGCACTGCCCCATTTCATCAATACAATACCAGCATAGCAGTAACACTCGGACTACTTGTTTAACAGTCAACTTTGAGCAGGTGCTGCGTATAATGTGCTATAATTGTCTGTTTTCTCAGTGGCCTCACTCATGTTATTATTCTGTTTTTTAACGAAGTTCACTTGACTTGTTGAATTCTCCTTAAAAACCACGATTCTCCGTTACAGATCAGCTTAGTAAGAAGCAGGAGAAAGAGGTGAGGTATGGCATCATTGTTGTATTCGGTGTTTGGCTTGCAGTACTTCGGTCGAGGGTTTTAAACCCTGTAATGTAAGGATGAATGTAATGGACAGGTGGTGATATGACGTGAACTAGCGCAAATTGTGTAGGGTGTGTGTGTGATTTTAATAATTCAAATGCTGAATCCACTCTCCAGGAGACCAAACTGCCCACACCTCCAGAAGACAAGTTCTTCAACAAGCTTGAGGATGACGTTATCAAAATCGTACAGCAGGAAAAAAGACGAGAGCAGTTTTCTAACAGCACTGACGCCGAGGTCACGACTTCAACAGAGCATGAACCGGTGAGACGGACTGCAAATCAGTTCATTCCAAGTATAATGGCTTTATGTTCAAATTATATTCGACCATTGAGTGACTGCTGATGAGACCATGGAGGACAGGGTAACTCTATCTCTCAGAGCCTAACTGTGCCTCCCATCACACCTCCCAGGACCCCCGAACTGAGCAGCTAAAGGACGACTTGGAGAAGAAAGACCAAGAAATCGAGAAGTTAAAGAAGGTCATTTCACAATGGGAGGTGAGTCGTTGGATGGATACTGTACTGGGCTTTGGATGGAGCATGTCAAGAAGACAGAACAGCACCATCTGGCATTTACAGTTGGTGTGAACGTGTTATTGTTCTCGATCCTCAGGTGAAGTACAAAGAAGTGAAAGCCAGAAACTCCCAGCTCCTGAAGATGTTGCAGCAGGGAGAGAGTACAGCTACTGCACTCCTAATTCAATCTGAGACGATACAGTAATCCATTACTGATGCATTAGGTAGGCCTACTTGTTCTCATTCATTCTCTTCCTCTCTCCACAGTGAAAGATAAAGCAGAGATCCTATTGCAGGTGGAAGAGCTTCTAAATATCAAAGAGGAGCTGTCTTCACAGGTGTGTGTGTGTGTGTGTGCTTGTGCGTGTGTCTCAAACCATTAATCGTGTGCAAAACTGTCGTCCTGGTTGAATTACATTTATTTCTCTCTCCAGGTGACATCACTACATGCTTCACTTGAACAGGAGAAGTCGAAAGTGAAAGGTTTGCAAACAGATCAGCCAAAACACCATCAGGTAAGACGTCACATAGATACTCCTCGCACTTGCAAGTAAAACTCAATACAACACACATTTAGTGTATCTCATAAAGTGTCCCTGTCTAAAATCAAACCAACAGCTCACGCCTGGTTCAGAGAGAGGGGTAAAGGCTGCAGTGTAGAATGACCCCAGTTTGTTGTGCTGTTCAACCTGTGTAAAGCTGTGAGTCGAATGGGATGTCTTTTTAAATACAAGGTGTGTGTGCGTGCATGTGTGTGTTCCACTCTTAATCAGGCAGGAAGTCACCTCTAGGAAGATTACCAAGTTAACAGTGCAGCAGCAGTAGTCCTCACTCTCCAGAATAGTTTACAAAACAAAACCATTCACTCTGTCTAGCTCATTACTATATGAGTGATTGAACATTTTGTTTTTTACTTAATGTATGAATATTGCCAAATCTAATCATGAATTTTGAAAACAAACCACCATTTTAGATTTGGAAATGTTTTCTATATATTGTGGAACATAATATACTCTATGATCATATCAAAGTTACAGAGTGGGATCTCTACTACTTTTTAGAGTTATGATCTAATTTGTATGTGTTACCAACCGAGTGAATGTGAAAATAGATTTAAAATGGTCGCCCTCTGCTGGTGATTTGCAGGATGTGCAATTACACAAGTTATTAAAGAAGGACTGTGATTGGTTACATTGCCTACCAATTTCACTGTTAAGTATGGGCCAAATCTTTAAAAGTAGCAGATTTCCCACTCTGGAATGTTGATATACCTGTATAGTATATTATGTTTAGGGCTGTCAAACGATTCAAATACTTAATCGCGCTAATGGCATTAGTTAATTTGCTCAAATGTGGCCCTAAAGAAAGATTTTTCAATTTAAAAAGTAATGCATTGAGTTACAGGCATACTTTTATTTGATTGTAAGGGATGGAAACACTGAATTATCTAGGCTACATCAGTTTTAATAGCATTTTCACCATAAACAACACAAGTCACTGTCAAATACAGTTAGCTATTAATGCTCCCAATGTTTAAGTAGGCCTACTCCCGCTTATCAATGTTCTTGAAGGTTAACACTTGCTCACACACGCACAGCTTTAAGTTCTGTTAAATCTTCAGGCATTCTAAATGAGTGTGACTACAGGGGAAAAAAGGACTGGCTCTATGGATACAAAGAGCTATTAAACCATCTGTACGGTTCAGAGAACTTTACACACAGGCCTACACCCTCTCCCTCCCTCCTCACACCCACTCTTTCTCACTTATGACCTAAACTCACAAAATACGAGCGTGAAAGGCGTGCGTTTTAGAATGCATTGTTTTGTTTTGAATTATAATGTTCCAACCGAAGCTGGGTGGGCGGGTTGTCAGCTTTGATGCCTCAATTAGAACATGTCAAATTTTTTGCGTTTTGTCGCTGTAGTCACACAATTGAATAAAAATATTGTCATTTTCAAGCTCATTTGAATTGGAAAGGTAGGTAAGGGTTGAGGCTTTACCACACATGCTAAATTAGACCAATTCATCCACTAATGGAAACAACATCGCTATGTGCAAAAGATTGAAGATATGGACTATCCTGCTAGCATACAGTCACTGTTCTGCCTGTCATGTCTTTTCCACCCGCCTCACTCTTCTTGCGCCGCCCAACGCTTATGGTGAGTTTTTGAGAAGGGTGCAACTGCAGCCCACAATTCAGGGCGTTCCTGTTTGTGGACATTCCTGCATCTGCATAAACCCTTCTTTATACTTCCATTGGTCAATTTTCCAATTTGTAAGTCGCTCTGGATAAGAGCGTCTGCTAAATGACTTAAATGTAAATGTAAATGTTTTAAGCTATGCCTCCAGTACATATGTGTGAGGCATGGGCGATCTACTACAGTAGATGGTAGTAATGCACCATAACGTTGGATGCCAACCAATAAACCCCACAGAAGAAGAGGCAGGAGCGTCAACGTTAGTAGGGGGGGTGGAATTTTAAGGTCTGCACACTTGGCGTTTTACTGCCGCTTTACACCTGCTCTCACATGCATCCTTTAACACAGTGGTTCTCAACTGGTTTTGCCTGGAGACCCAAATTTGACCATGTCTATTGAGTTGCGACCCAATATTATGGACTGTTACTTTTTATAATGTTGTCTTGCAGCTGCCTTCTTGGGCAGGTTTCACTTGCAAAATAGACTGTCTCAATTATGGTATTAAATAAAGTCATTACACAGCCATGTTAACTGAGAAAACACTTGTTATCAATTCAGGAGAATAATCCATTTTAATTAGGAGACCAGTTCAGGAGTGGGGTGTAATAAATGATCAGACTCAGACTCAGAACATAACATCGACACCAGTCCAATAATATTGGATAATATTTTTTTTTTTCAATCATTAGAAATTCTTTAATCATCAATTATCATGATAATCTTAGTGTTTGGCCTTGTAAAGTCAGCAACAATAAGTGGTGCAGCGGTATCCTTTCAAAATAAGTTTTGGTGCGAAGGTTACCTTTTTAAAATCCCCCCCAGTTGAGAATCACTGCTCTTAACACAAAATCATACACACCCCACTCTTACATATGCAGCCTACAGTACTTTGAAGCAGTAGCCTATTCCTTTTCAGTTCTTGCAATCAGAATGTGTGCATAGTCAATGGTCAAGTTATCATGTTGCTGGGTAACATGGCAAGCTAAACAATGTAGTTTGTTATAAAACCAAAACATACTGACTCCAGAATAGTTTAAAACGACCTGCGACATGCACATGAATCCTAGGCACAAAAAAAAATATAGAAAATTAGCTTTGGGAATATTGGGCATAAATTTTACAATTATTTTGTAGAATGGCACATGGTCTTGAGTGATGTTAAAGGCGCAAGCATTGACTGGTAGGGCTGCTGTCCAAACTCATAAAAGACACACCCTCGTCCACTTACCCTCGCCTTATGCCCTTGGGGGAATCCCCATCGCCATCTTGGCGGGCGGTCCCACTGATAAGCCAAGCAAGGGAAGTTTGCAACGTAAGCCCCTCAACCCTCGTTTTTAGTCGCGTTTGCGAGTGTACAATTATGTTCACTCCGAGGCCTGAAACTCCCCTTATTTCAAATTGCGACGATTGTACATCTGCTAAGAAGTCAGCGAAAACTTAAAAACAACATCAATGGAGAAGTCAACAACAAGCGTAAGTAAAAACAAATGCAAATAAGTTAGAAATTGTGCAAATAATGTACATGACGGCACAAACACGTCTCATAAAAAGTAAATATAGCTGTACTCTCTCCCTGCTGCAACATCTTTTGGAAATTGTAGAAATAAAGCATTTTCCTTCTACAGAATTTCCAGCTAGGTAGGCTAATGTTAGCTAATTAATTTGCTCGCTTTCACACAGTAGGTGTATATTATTCATTATGTGTTTTAAAATAGACATGCATAAGTAGACATGCACTCATAATTGACTGTAGTGCATGTAAAAAACACAATCATCGCGGGATGAACGAGTGATGAATTTCCGGGCAAGGGCGGTCCATTTTAAAAACCATTCCTTCCTTCCTCCCTCGCCCCTTTTCCCTGCAAGTGTATACTTGTCATGATACCTCATCAGAAGGGTCTACTTACTTGGAGGGCTGAGGGGATAGGGTGTGTCTATTAAGTGTTTGGACTGTAGTCTAGATGTGTTCAGTGTTGGTGTTCTGCGCTTAAAAGGGGCTGTACGGATAACATGTGTTCTTGAAAGGTTCCATGCGGTGATGAAAAATAGAGAAGTGATTAACGGCATTTTAAAAAATTATGCCCATAAACAGCTCACGCCTTAACATGTTATTAGGGCTTTAACGCTATTCGTGTTTATTTGTCAATATTCTTCTTTGTTGTTTTTGAACTCAAAATACTACTCATATTACCAAGTAAGCGGTAAAGCTTCATATAACACCAATTTTTGCTTTGTAACACCTACAGATTAAATATTATGGAGTCTTAAAGGAGGCCTGGGTAATGCCAAAATGTCATAAATATACCAACTTTGATGCATAAATATACTTCTCAAGTATGCTGAACTGTTAGTGTATTTCAGTTGAAGGATATTGGGTTTGGTAACAACTTATCATGAAATGTCAAATCTCCTGAGCTGTCTTAAGCCCTTGGAGACAGTCAAGCCCCAGACAAGCGGACCAACAAACTAACAATGTAAAACTTTCTGTACTCACTCCATACTTCCTGGTCTCCTCTGATTGGCAGGGAAACAGGAAGGGGAAAAAGGGTTCAGAGTCTGATCTATGAAGACTGCGGAGGGAAGAACATTGACTGCAAAATACAACGAAGCAAAGCACTCCAATTCTTCAGGGTCTATTTGTTTGTATGGTTACTCTCTACTCTCTTGTCTTCATGCACTAATCATGCCTTGTATACCACACACCAACTCCTGGATGTGCCGCACTGCCGAAGTTATTAAAAAGCTTGTAAATGAAGGCTGTATGTTTTCTGTTGACTGACATCGCAGCTCCTCTTTTTGTTCTGGTCTGCTCCCCGCCTTCTCTGGGGTGATGCCAAATGACAGGTGTCATTTTTTTTTTCGCTGCAAGTTAAATAAACTACTTTTTCAGTGTAAAATCATGTCTCCTTTTGTGATATTACTATGTGCTAATGGTACACAAAAATGGTACACAAAAGATGTAAAACTGTTTTTGGTGCTGATGAGACTTTAGCATCTTTTAGTGGAGCCTCTTCATGACAAATCATATACAATTGAAGTCGAAGTTTACATACACCTTAGCCAAATACATTTAAACTCAGTTTTTCACAATTCCTGACGTTTAATCCTAGTTTAAATTCCCTGTCTTAGGTCAGTTAGGATCACCACTTTATTTTAACAATGTGAAAAGTCAGAATAATAGTAGAGAATGATGATTTATTTCAGCTTTTATTTCTTTCATCACATTCCCAGTGGGTCAGAAGTTTACAAGCACTCAGTTTACAAGCATTGCCTTTAAATTGTTTAACTTGGGTCCGTTGCGGGTAGCCTTCCACAAGCTTCCCACGCTAAGCTGGGTGAATTTTGGCCCATTCGTCCTGACAGCTGGTGTAACCGCGTCAGGTTTGTAGGCCTCCATGCTCGCACATGCTTTTTCAGTTCTGCCCATACCTTTTCTATAGGATTGAGGTCAGGGCTTTGTGATGGCCACTCCAATATATTGACTTTGTTGTCCTTAAGCCATTTTGGATTTATGCTTGGGGTCATTGTCCATTTGGAAGACCCATTTGCGACCAAGCTGTAACTGATGTCTTGAGATGTTGCTTCAATATATCCAGATAATTTTCCTACCTCATGATGCCATCTATTTTGTGAAGTGCACCAGTCCCGCCTGCAGCAAAGCATACCCACAACATGATGCTGCCACCCCCGTGCTTCATGGTTGGGATGGTGTTTCTTCGGCTTGCAAGCCTCCCCCTTTTACCTCCAAACATAATGGCAAACAGTTCTATTTTTGTTTCATCAGACCAGAGGACATTTCTCCAAAACGTACGATCTTTGTCCCCATGTGCAGTTGCAAACCGTAGTCTGGCTTTTTTGTGGCTGTTTTGGAGCAGTGGCTTCTTCCTTTCTGAATGGCCTTTTAGGTTATGTCGATATAGGACTCGTTTTACTGTGGATATAGATACTTTTGTACCCGTTTCCTCCAGCATCTTCACAAGGCCCTTTGCTGTTGTTCTGGGATTGATTTGCAGTTTTTGCATGCTGTTTATACTTGCGTACTATTGTTTGTACAGATGAACGTGAATACTTCAGCCGTTTGGAAATTGCTCCCAAGGATGAACCAGACTTGTGGAGGTCAACATTTTTTTTTTCTGAGGTCTTGGCTGATTTTTTGGGGGGATTTTCCCATGATGTCAAGCAAAGAGGCACTGAGTTTGAAGGTAAGGCTTGAAATTAATCCACAGGTACACCTCCAATTGACTGTAATGATGTCAATTAGCCTATCAGAAGCTTCTAAAGCCATGACATTTCCCGCAATTTTCCAAGCTGTTTAAAGGCACAGTCAACTTAGTGTATGTAAACTTCTGACCCACTGGAATTGTAATACAGTGAATTATAAGTGAAATAATCTGTCTGTAAACAATTGTTGGGCAACTTACTTGTGTCATGCACAAAGTAGATGTCCTAACCGACTTGCCAAAACTATAGTTTGTCGACAAGACATTTGTGGAGTGGTTGAAAAACGAGTTTTAATGACTCCAACCTAAGTGTATGTAAACTTCTGACTTCAACTGTATATGGGGCATACATCAATCTCAGCTCTGTAGATTTTGCTGCGAAGAGACGGAATCAATAGATCATATATTCTGGTATTGCCCCTATGTAGCTTGTTTCTGGTTTAGGAATGGTTAAAAAATAATAATCACAACATGTATTTAAAATTAACCTTACAAATAGCAGTGTTGGGTGAGTTGCGAAAGCCATAGTCAGTCAAATGATACTCGTAGGGAAGGTTTTCATCTTAAGCTCACATTCTGTGGATACTATATGATTAGAAATATAAATAATGTAAAACATCACAATTGAAAATTATATGGCACATGGAAACTAAACAAGGGTGGTCTATGGTGATAGGTGGGATGGGCGAGAGTGGCTGAGGTTTGGGATTGAAGAGTTTGTTTGGTAATGTATTATTTATTGTTACGACTTCTTTATATAAAAAGTACCATGTATGCAAAATGTATCTATATGTAACGAAAGCTGTAAAAAAAAAATTGTCCTCCGAAGAGGGGGATGGGTTAATAAAAAAATAAGAGGCAGACAAAGGGTCATAATCCAAATCGGAGTCAGGCAGGTACAGGACCGCAGGCAGGATCAGGACAAGCAGAAAGGTCAGCACTGGGAAGACTAAGAAAAACTAGAGCACAGGGAACACGCTGGTAGGACTTGACGGGAGAAGACAAACTGGCAACAAAACTCAGGTATAAATACACGGGATAACATCAGGGTGTGACAGAAATTATTTCAACATTGCCTACAAATGGCTAAGATACAAATGAGGTAGACCTATATAAGCTATATAACAATTGAGATGTACAAACTACGGCATAAGGGAACGATGAGCGGATAAGAGGCAAGCCATAATTTCAATTAAGACAATGAGTGAGTAGTTCACTATTTGTTCAGCACTTTATAAATGTACAGAGAACGAATTCAGAACATGGGCTGTTCTTACAGTATTCTCCCTGTGCACCAAGTCAGAAATGTGGATAAGTAATGGGGGGAAATAAGCAGACAATGAAAGCTCTTGCAATATTCGGTGACGTTTCACCAAAACAGGCTATATTTCTTATATTTCTTAGAGTGAGACACATGGACTACTACTACACAACATACACTTAGTAGTACTTAGCTACTGTATACATATCTCCCTGGCATATTACATAATTTATGCAGCCGTATACAAGACATATTCCTAGACTCAGTTGTTCTGTGCTCACTTGAATGTGGCGCGGCAGTTCTTCTTGAGGGCAAACTTTGGTATTAACCTTTGACATCAGTCTGACATTTTCTGGATTTCTGGTGCTTTCAAGACAACTGGGAACTTTTAAAAAACAAGGTCGAATCATGGCGTCAGTGAACTTCAGGTCGGAGCTCTGGAAAGCGGCCGGAGTTCCGGACTTGGAATTCCGAGTTGGATGACAGTTCAAAACCTATTTTCCCAGCCCAAGCTAGTTTTTTTCTGAGTTCCCAGTTGTCTTGAACGCAGCAGACATTATGCTGGATTGACAGCATGGCCAATGTATTCAACTTTTTCTGGCCCATGGTGTTGCATATGAATATTTATCCTTTTAAGCTTGGAAAAGAGGCCCTTTCAGACAAGTTTTAAACCCAGACCTGGACCACACACCCTCGCCACCGAATAGGAGGCAGGGGAAGCAAAATAGTGATTGATTTGCCACGCTTGCAGTTAGCTAGGACATCTGGGTTGGCAGAGTGTGCTAAAGCAGTGAGTAAAACAAACTTAGGGAGGAGGCTTCTAATGTTAACATGCATGAAACCAAGGCTTTTATGGCTACAGAAGTCATCAAATGAGAGCGCCTGGGGAATGGGAGTGGAGTTGGCACTGCAGGGCCTGGATTAACCTCTACATCAACAGAGGAGGAGTAAGATAAGGGTACAGCTAAAGGCTATGAGAACTGGTCGTCTAGTGCGTTCGGAACAGAGAGTAAAAGGAACAGGTTTCTGGGCACAGAAGAATAGATTCAAGGCATAATGTACAGACAAGGGTATGGTAGGATGTGAATACAGTGGAGGAATACAACCTAGGCATTGAGTAATGATGAGAGGTTTTGTCCCTAGAGACATCATTTAGACCAGGTGAGGTCACCTGAGGCATATTGAGCAGGGCTGGAGTCTACACTGAAATAAGACAATCACAAACAGCAATGGACAAGACATATTGACATTAGGGAGAGGCATGCGTAGCCGAGTGATTATGGGGACCAGTGGGAGGGTAGGAGAGCTGGAGACAAGGCGAATCAGATAGCTCGCGGGCCGGTGCTAGCAGAAGGGCCTTAGGGGGATGTCGCGACGGAAGAGTCTGTTGTAGCCCCCTCTGAAGGTTATGTCGGCAGACCAGTAGTTTTGGATTGGCAGGGCTCCGTGTAGGCAGTAAAGGGGTCCAGGTGTAACAGGGTTATATTGGTGATTCCCCTTGGCACTTTGTTAATAAGCCAATGGGTTTTTGGTTTTAGTTTTGTCTTGCCTTCACCTACTCAACATGGCATCTTATTGGCTGGTTTGCGTAGCTTGCTTACGAGGGAGGATGTTTCAGTTAGAATCGTGCCAGTGAACAAGCACCAAACCAGTATGTGTTAGTGCAGAGTTGGATGGTGAGCCGTGCATTGCATGACGTGCAATTTTGTGCTGTTTCTATCAGAATAAATCTCCATGGCTGGTGCTACAAGTTGGAGCTCGTGTCGATGATTGACGCAAGAAGAGTACTGTTACACAGGCCAATTGGCAAAATTAGTTATTGTAGCCCAAGAAATTGGCTGATGGTCTTCTTCAGCTAACAGTCCGATATGCTCTAGACAGCTAGCGGGCCGCGGCTAGCAGGCTAGCAGATGGGCCTTCAGGGGACGTCGCAATGAAGGAGCCTGTTGAAACCCCTTGGGCGGATTACGTTGGTAGACAAACGTAATTGGCGGGGCTTCATGTCGGCAGTAAAAGGGGTCCAGGCCTATTGGCAAAATATGTATTGTAGCTCAAAGAGTGGCTGATGGACCTCTTCAGCTAGCCGGGAGATGGGCCTAGCACAAGGCCACTTCCAGGCTCACTGGTGCTTGCTTCGGACAGAGACGTTAGCCAGGGGGTAGCCACTCGGATAGCAGCTAGCTAGCTGCGAGGATCCAGGTGAAAAGGATCAGAGTTTGCGGTAGGAAACCGGAGATGTGGAGAAGAAGCAATCTGGTATGCTCCTACAAGTTGGATGGGTTCCGCTGGTGTACAGCAATCTTTAAGTTATACCACATATTATCAATTGGATTGAGGTCTGGGCTTCCACACTCAAAGGTCTGTGATTCCACACTCCAAGACTGCTTCCATCACGTGGACTGGGATATGTTTCGTATTGCGTCAGACAACAACATTGATGAATACGCTGATTCGGTGTGCGAGTTCATTAGAACGTGCGTTGAAGATGTCGTTCCCATAGCAACGATTAAAACATTCCCTAACCAGAAACCATGGATTGATGGCAGCATTCGCATGAAACTGAAAGCGCGAACCACTGCTTTAAATCAGGGCAAGGTGACTGGTAACATGACCGAATACAAACAGTGCAGCTATTCCCTCCGCAAGGCTATCAAACAAGCTAAGCGTCAGTATAGAGACAAAGTAGAATCTCAATTCAACGGCTCAGACACGAGGTATGTGGCAGGGTCTACAGTCAATCACGGACTATAAGAAGAAAACCAGCCCAGTCAAGGACCAGGATGTCTTGCTCCCAGGCAGACTAAATCACTTTTTTGCCCGCTTTGAGGACAATACAGTGCCACTGACACGGCCTGCAACGAAAACATGCGGAATCTCCTTCACTGCAGCCGAGGTGAGTAAAACATTTAAACGTGTTAACCCTCACAAGGCTGCAGGCCCAGACGGCATCCCCAGCCGCGCCCTCAGAGCATGCGCAGACCAGCTGGCTGGTGTGTTTAAGGACATATTCAATCAATCCCTATACCAGTCTGCTGTTCCCACATGCTTCAAGAGGGCCACCATTGTTCCTGTTCCCAAGAAAGCTAAGGTAACTGAGCTAAACGACTACCGCCCGTAGCACTCACTTCCGTCATCATGAAGTGCTTTGAGAGACTAGTCAAGGACCATATCACCTCCACCCTACCTGACACCCTAGACCCACTCCAATTTGCTTACCGCCCAAATAGGTCCACAGACGATGCAATCTCAACCACACTGCACACTGCCCTAACCCATCTGGACAAGAGGAATACCTATGTGAGAATGCTGTTCATCGACTACAGCTCGGCATTTAACACCATAGTACCCTCCAAGCTCGTCATCAAGCTCGAGACCCTGGGTCTCGACCCCGCCCTGTGCAACTGGGTACTGGACTTCCTGACGGGCCGCCCCCAGGTGGTGAGGGTAGGCAACAACATCTCCACCCCGCTGACCCTCAACACTGGGGCCCCACAAGGGTGCGTTCTGAGCCCTCTCCTGTACTCCCTGTTCACCCACGACTGCGTTCCCACGCACGCCTCCAACTCAATCATCAAGTTTGCGGACGACACAACAGTGGTAGGCTTGATTACCAACAACGACGAGACGGCCTACAGGGAGGAGGTGAGGGCCCTCGGAGTGTGGTGTCAGGAAAATAACCTCACACTCAACGTCAACAAAACTAAGGAGATGATTGTGGACTTCAGGAAACAGCAGAGGGAACACCCCCCTATCCACATCGATGGAACAGTATAGTGGAGAGGGTAGTAAGTTTTAAGTTCCTTGGCATACACATCACAGACAAACTTAATTGGTCCACTCACACAGACAGCATCGTGAAGAAGGCGCAGCAGCGCCTCTTCAACCTCAGGAGGCTGAAGAAATTCGGCTTGTCACCAAAAGCACTCACAAACTTCTACAGATGCACAATCGAGAGCATCCTGGCAGGCTGTATCACCGCCTGGTATGGCAACTGCTCCGCCCACAACCGTAAGGCTCTCCAGAGGGTAGTGAGGTCTGCACAACGCATCACCGGGGGCAAACTACCTGCCCTCCAGGACACCTACACCACCCGATGTTACAGGAAGGCCATAAAGATCATCAAGGACAACAACCACCCGAGCCACTGCCTGTTCACCCCGCTATCATCCAGAAGGCGAGGTCAGTACAGGTGCATCAAAGCTGGGACCGAGAGACTGAAAAACAGCTTCTATCTCAAGGCCATCAGACTGTTAAACAGCAACCACTAACATTGAGTGGCTGCTGCCAACACACTGACTCAACTCCAGCCACTTTAATAATGGGAATTAATGGGAAATTATGTCAAATATATCACTAGCCACTTTAAACAATGCTACCTAATATAATGTTTACATACCCTACATTATTCATCTCATATGTATACGTATATACTGTACTCTATATCATCTCCTGCATCCTTATGTAATACATGTATCACTAGCCACTTTAACTATGCCACTTTGTTTACATACTCATCTCATATGTATATACTGTACTCGATAGCATCTACTGTATCTTGCCTATGCTGCTCTGTACCATCACTCATTCATATATCTTTATGTACATATTCTTTATCCCCTTACACTGTGTATAAGACAGTAGTTTTGGAATTGTTAGTTAGATTACTTGTTGGTTATTACTGCATTGTCAGAACTACAAGCACAAGCATTTCGCTACACTCGCATTAACATCTGCTAACCATGTGTATGTGACAAATAAAATTTGATTTGAATAGGCCATTCCAAGACATTTAAATGTTTCCCCTTAAACCACTCGGCTGTCGCTTTAGCAGTATGCTTAGGGTGAAGGTGAAACTGGAAGGTGAAACTCCGTCCCAGCCTCAAATCTCTGGAAGACAGAAACAGGTTTCCCCCAATAATTTTTCTTTATTTAGCGCCATCATTCCTTCGATACTGACCAGTTTCCCAGTCCCTGACAATGAAAAACATGAGGTTCTTGGGGTGATGGTAGGTGTTGGATTTGCACCAGACATAGAGTTTTCCATTATGGCCAAAAAGCTACATTTTAGTCTCATCTGACCCGAGTACCTTCTTCCATATGTTTGGGGAGTCTCCCACATGCCTTTTGGCGAACACCAAACGTGTTTGCTTATTTTTTTCTTTAAGCAATGGCTTTTTTTCTGGCCACTCTTCCATAAAGCCCATCTCTGTGGAGTGTATAGGTCCTATGGACAGACACTTCAATCTCCACTGTGGAGCTTTGCAGCTCCTTCAGTGTATCTTTGGTCTCTTTGTTGCCTCTCTGATTAATGCCCTCCTTGCCTGGTCCGTGAGTTTTGGTGTGCAGCCCACTATTGGCAGGTTTGTTGTGGTGTCATATTCTTTCCATTTTTTAATAATGGATTTAATGGTGCACCGTTTTATAACACAATCCTGATCTGTATTTCTCCACAGCTCCTTTGGTCTTCATGGTGCTGTTTCTTGGTGGTACCCCTTGCTTAGTGGTGTTGCAGACTCTGTGGCTTTTCAGAACAGGTGTATATATACTGAGATCATGTGACAGATCATGTGACACTTAGATTGCACACATGTGGACTTTATTTAACTAATTATGTGACTTCTGAAGGTAATTGGTTGCAGAAGATCTTATTTAGGGGTTTCATCGCAAAGGGGGTGAATATTTATTCACGCACCACTTTTCCGTTTTTAATTGTAATTTTTTTTGGAAACAAGTTTTTTTTCTTCTTTTTTTTCACCTCACCAATTTGGCCTATTTTGTGTCTGTCCATTACATGAAATCCAAATAAAAATATATTTAAATTACAGGTTGTAATGCAACAAAATAGGAAAAACACCAAGGGGGATGAATACATTTGCAAGGCACTGCATGCACTTTTAACTTTGTAATTGGAATCAAATCTGTTTGATAATGTATTTTAATAAAGTATTCAAGTTTTGATATAGCTGTTGCATAAATGAACTAGGGTTGTAATTATGCTTGTGTTTTTCAGATAATTTTGGAGAAGCCTTTGCATGCTTTTTCTGTAGATTTAGTTTGTGTCAAATAAAATAAAAATATATATTTTAGAAATTAAATTTACTTTTAACGAAGTATATTTAAAACCAAATACTTTTAGACTTTTACTCAAGTAGTATTTTACTGGGTGACTCACTTGTACCTGAGTAATTTTCTATTAAGGTATCTTTTACTTTAAGTCAAGTATGACAATGGGTACTTTATCCACTTCTGGCTATTATAAAAAGCTTAGCTTTCTGCCAAAAGAGCTTGCTAAGACTAATATGTATATGACATATATACAATGGGAGGTGGCTGACTCTCATAGCCATGGTCCTGGGCAACTGCACCCTATTTCACAAGTGAACAGGGTTTAGGTAGGTTAGGGCTAAATATGGGAACATGAAGTGTGTTCTTTCCAAACCCCATCAAATGTTTCATATCTTTCCATATCAAGTTGAATTGAGATTGAGGCTATTAATTGTGTGTATCGCTGAAACTGCCAAGAGTGCACCTGGCCTGCGACAAAAACAATGTGCTCTGTCCACCACTGGAGGGGGGCACTGTTGACTAAACTCTCTTCTGCCAAGAGAGAAAATATAAAATTCAGGAGCCATTGAAGTGCATGTGAAACTGGAGCAGGGATCTCAGGGCTCGGTTAAATCCGTAATGCTGAAGTTCAGATTCAATCAGTAAAGCCTAAGCTCAGCGTTGTAGAGTGGTTGAAATGTAAAGGTAATTTGCAATTGAGCCGACATAGCCTTTCCAGCATTTACCGTAAATGCGGTCTCCCCAAGCACAGAAACATTGCTTTTAAATTTCAATCACGCCACAACACTGATCTTCTGTGTTATGGAATAAATCCAACCCTAGTCAGGAAAGCACTTGTTTTGTATCAGATAGGTGTTACTTGAGGAGGATGTTTGTGTATGACAGAGAGTCATGAGCCTTGGAGTGTTCATTCCCTCTGTGTCCTCCCTTACATGCTGACTACACCACTCGCATTGCGTGCGTGAGCGTTGCAAAATAAATTTAAACATACATGTTATTCAATTATTGCACCCACACTGTTCGCACGCGCCAACGAGCGTCTGCGTTGCCAAGCACTAAAATAGAAGTCGGTTCTATTTGTGACGCTGAACGCGGTGCAAGTCCTGCCCCTCCCATCTCCTCATTGGTTTATAGAAGCAGATACCCACGTGCCATCTCCTCATTGGTTATACCCACGTGGGTGTTTGAAAGATGAACTGAGTTCGGTCGGTCGTCGTGTTATGCAAGTTATATGCCAATCGCCATATAGGGTCCAAAGAAGAAAAAGCCTGGAAGGAGGAGAGATGATTAGAAATAATTTGGTTGACCGTTTTATGTGTGGATTAATTGTCAGAGTAGAGGACCTTGTGCATTTCAGGTAAAATAACTCAACGTTTAAATCCCAGGACAAATTAGCTAACAGCAAGCAAGCTAAATAGGACAAATTATCTAGCAATTGCAAGCTAGCTAGCTAAATTTCCATAAATGTTTAATGCTTTTCAACCTGTCCCCAAATTAATATCATTGGTTCAGAGTTTGTTTTCATATTTCAACCTGCGTGTCGTGTATAAAGTTACCCCTAGATGAGGGCCTTGGGTCAGTTTTGCATTTCACCCACTATGATTGGGGGAGGGGAAGTCAAGTAGGGGAACCTTCAGTCCAGAGCTGATGAAATACTACGAAACTGTCATTTATGGACACAGTCTGAGAGTTGACGTTAGACTTTGAGTCACAGTCCAATATTTGCATCCGCAAGTGTGCCGGAGCACATAACAGAGGATTTATGTTGATATCAGCAGTCAAAGGAAAAGGGAATTTAAAAAACACCCTACACAAAATGTTTAGTAAACTTTTATTTTTAGTTGATCAGCAAAACAGGAACTGCAAAAGGGATCGTGTAAATTGATTTCAGCTGTGAAAGCTGCAGATTCTACCATATGTGATACAACCAGGACATCCTCAAATAAAGATGGTCCACACTTTATATAGTTAAAATCTTTTGATAGTTTTCATCAAGGATCAAGCCATGCAAAACTACTTACATTCAGCGAGCTGGAAGCCTAGGCCTATTTGGGTGTGCAAAAGCCTGTAGGCCTATTTGGGTGTGCAAAAGCCTGTAGGCCTATTTGGGTGTGCAAAAGCCTGTAGGCCTATTTGGGTGTGCAAAAGCCTGTAGGCCTATTCTGAAGCATATTCATAACCCGGCTCCCAGACTAAAAGGAACATAATTCCGTCTCAACAAGCACATCGGATCAAATAAGATATTTCTGATATTATTGAGGACTCCTATTTTACCAATAAAATAACATGGACTTGCCCAGATAACATCTGACACTGCACATGAAGCCTAGTTGACCTTTAAGAACCTGGTCCCTGGCAGTGTCTGTCCAATGTGCTTTTTTTTTGTATGTTAAAATGACAATGCACTGCTCTGAAAACAGTTTGCACCCTGCAATTTCCAGACTTGACTATGCTCGCTTATTGTGTCCCCTTTAGAATGCCAGGTGATATTGTGCAATGAGATGAATTGCTCATGACTCAAGAGTATAATATCATTGTGACATTTTGGAACGTTCGCCGTCATTGACTAGTAGGAACAATGGTCAAAAGCAGGAGACGAGGGCTATGTCCCAAATGGAACCTTAAGGTCCAATGCAGCCATGTTTATCTCAATATCAAATCATTTATGGGTAACAATTAAGGGTCCTTACTGTGATTTATTTTCTGACCATTTTTAATTGAAAACAAACAAAGGTAGCTTCTTAGCAAGAATTGTGCTAGACTGTCTGGTAGTGGGGAGGGGAAAACTGGAAACTAGCTGTTATTGGCAGAGAGGTTTGGAACTCTTTCAGGTGGTCTTTTCAAACTGCTCTTACCCTAAAAGTGCATCATCATAATGTTCACAATTTCACCGTATTATTCCAACCTCATATTGTAGAAATATATATAAAACACAGGCAATTCCCATTTTTCACCATACTGAGCCTTTAATCCCCAAAGGGTTTTGGTCAAAAGGGAATAATAGGGTGTAGTTTGGGACCCTACCACGGAGTTTAGAGTGCTTGATGAGTGTGTGACCTTTTAGCTGTTGCTCCCTGTGCATGACTATTCCGAAGGCTTTCTGATGTCAGCTTGGTGATGATAATCAGCTACAGGCTGACTACAGTGTTGTCACTGTTCTGTTTTTATCTCCCTGTCATGAGAACATGGGTGTGCAAAAGCTAGACAGATATCTTACTGTGGTACTGTGAGAGCACTCCTTCTCAGGTAAATACACAAAAATACACAAAAGCTGCACCGTAAACCTGTCAACAAACAATTACAGGCATCTGGAAGATGCTGTAAGAAACAGTAGTTCAATGTGCACAATTGTTAGCAGTAAAAATGTTCAAATGTATCGACATCATTCTAGGATTCCCAGGGGCCGTCTCCCTTTATCTGTTCTTCAGCTCCGGTCCAGGTCATTAGTGAGTGTTCCTCCACTAACACTTTCCTTATTGGAGGAACACAACTCCCTGGACCAGAGATATCTGTTCTTATGCTAAGACGTGGATCTATAAATACATTCAGACCCCTTTTCTTTATAGGAAATACTTCCCACTAAATGGAAGATACTCGTATAATTCTAAATAGCCATTTGCTGCAGGGAGACCTACTGTATAGCTACTCGCATTCAGAAGATATCTTAACAACCAAAAGGGTTATGTTTAAGAGTAATTTCAACAAAAATAGCTGATTTGCTTTCTCTTCAACCTATTCTGCTATAGAATACCCGGGGGTTCCTCTCTCCAACCAAATGTTGATCATTTTGCAGGCATTCTTGTAATGAGTACACATCGCTGCAACATAGGCCTTTCAGTTAGATACTGTACAACGTGCATTCATTTACAGCAGTGACCACGCAAAACCACCAGAAGCTTACGTTGTTCGTACAGTACCAAATGGCACTTGATCCACACCTCACTCTCCTCTTATTCTTGTAACATACAGTAAAAGCAGCTCTGAACAAAGGAGCAGCACCGCTAGTTTAAGTGAGCAGGGTTCGTGTCAAGGCAACGCTTACTTATGAAAGAAAGTCGCACACCCCAATGATTTATGGGTAAAGAAAAAAAGAACTGTACCCATTAAATCATGTGCAACTTCCCCTTTTACCCCCTTCTACATGCGTTCACTATTCAGTCTACCAGTGCTCTCTGCGTTAGCCTTGGACCCCAGCTCCTTTCAGGAGTTGGGAGTCTGACGTGGGGGCGGTCTGCGCTCTGGAAGCCTGGATACGCCATTGATGTTGGCCTGTTTGGCCCCGTCTGGGTTTCCACCGAGGTCCTCACTCTGACCACACCGCTTCAGGGCTGTGATGAACACATCCAGGTCAAACGGGCTCTCTTGCCCCCTGGAGGGAGGCATCTGGAGGCGTTCATGGATTGGCGAAGGAATCGGAGGAGAAGAGGGCAACAGAGAGGGAGGAGAGCGGGATGAGGCAGGTGGGCTGAGTGTGTCGTCCTCGTCCAGTCCAGCTGAGGGCCTTATGGCCGGCGAACAGCAGTGGAAGAGGGGAGCGGGGAGGAAAGTGGGAGAGAGGGGCAGCGGGGGTGAACTGGAGTAGGGCAGGGGTTCCTGGGGCAGGCTGGGAGAGTGGAGGAGAGACTGAGTGCTCTCCACCCACCGAGATATCTCCTGGAACAGGTCCCCAGGCGGCTCCTCGACAGGCAGCTCCTCCAAACTGGCCCCTCTAGGCTCAGGCACCTGTCTGTTCCTCTTCCAGTGAGATAGGTCCAGGATCAGTTTGGGCTCGGAGTAGTGCTGCGGTTTGTCTTCCCTCCACGCAATCTTATCGAGATAGGAAGGAGAGCCCACTTTGTAGTCACAGGAACGGTCACAGTCCAGCTCAGTATAGGCCCCGCCCCCACAAGCACGCTCCAGAGAGGAGTGGGAGTGGTCCAGGAAGCGCTCAGCAGAGCTGCTGTGGGAATACTTGCGAGGGTCCACCTGGGCCTCCTCCAACAAGGGGTTAGAGCCTGCCTTGGGATCCCTCAGGACCTCCTCCTCCTCTGGGTCACCCACCTCCGAGACCCCAGGCAAGCACTGACACCCACCCTGCTGCTGCCAGCACAAGTCTGATGACAGGCTGGTCTCATACCTGCACAGTGGAAACAAAGTGCTTGTCAGTGAAACATCTAAGTTGCCATATCGATCTATTGTTGTGAAGTAAATATTTGTTGTCTTTATACCCGTTACATTTGCTCCTAATTTATGTGCACACACACACACACACACACAATGAAAGATAAATGAATACAAAACTGAAACCACCTGGTAGACACTACAACTTATATTGAACAAAAATATAAAACTCAACTGTAAAGTACTGGTCCCATGTTTCATGAGCTGAAATAAAAGATCCCAGAAATGTTCCATATGCACAAAAGGCTTATTTCTCTCATTTTGTGCGCAATTTTGTTTACATCCCTGTTCGTGAGCATTTCTCCTTTGCCAAGATAATCCATCCACTTGACAGGTGTGGCATTTCAAGAACCGGATTAAACAGCATGATCATTACAAAGGTGCACCTTGTCCTGGGGACAATAAAAGGCCACTCTAAAATGTGCAGTTTTGTCACACAACACAATGCCACAAATGTGCAATTGGCATGCTGACTGCAGGAATGTCTACCAGAGCTGTTACTAGATAATCAAATTATAATTTCTCTACCATGAGCCGCCTCCATTGTTTCAGAGAATTTGGCAGTACGTCCAACCGGACTCAACCACAGACCACATGTAACGACGCCAGCCCAGGACTTCCACACCCGGCTTCTTTACCTGCGGGATTGTCTGTGCACAAATGGCCAGAAACCGTCTCAGGGAAACTCATCTGCATGCTTGTCGTCCTCACCAGGGTGTTGACCTGGCTGCAGTTCTGCGTCGTAACCGATGGCCATTGGCATGTTGGACAAGTGTGCTCTTCACGGCTGAATCCCAGATTCAACTGTACTGGGCAGATGGCAGACCGTGCATGGCGTCGTGTGGGCGAGCAGTTCTTCAATGGCCTGCATACTCAGACATTTCACCCATTGATCATGTTTGGGATGCTTTGGATCAACGTGGACGACAGCGTGTTGCAGTTCCCGCTAATATCCAGCAACTTCACACAGCCATTGAAGAGGAGTGGGACATTCCACAGGCCAAAATCAACAGCCTGATCAACTCTATGCAAAGGAGATGTGTCGCACTGCAAGAGGCAATAGTGGTCACACCAGATACTGACAGGGGCGTGGATCAGATTTTTTCTTTTTAATGTATCCAACAGATGCATATCTGTATTCACAGTCATGTGAAATCCATAGATTAGCGCTTTATTTATTTATTTAAATTGACTGATTTTCTTACATGAACTGTAACTCAGTAAAATCAGTGAAATTGTTGCAGGTTGTGTTTCTATTTTTGTTTAATGTACTATGACAGAATAAACAACAGCGGCATGCAGGTGAAGTGTCTCCCAGGAGATTTGATTAAGAGTAGAATGAATTAGCTTCTATATATAACATCCATGCAACATTTTATTCGGCTTCATCTTACTCAACTTTATTTCTACTTTTCTTTGGTGTATTTATTGTGCACAGCATGTCACAGTTCCTTTCATAATCTCTTTCTGTTGCTTTGCTGTGTTATTTTTCACTAAGTCTGTTTGCTGCTATGTGTCTCTGTGTGAACGTTAGCTGACACCACAGACTTGTCACTAACAGAAATTGAATAATGTGTCCCTGAACAAAGGCGGGTAAAATCAAAAGTAACATTGCATTAAATTAGCTAATGGGCCTCCCGGGTGGTGCAGTGGTTAAGGGCGCTGTACTGCAGCGCCAGCTGTACCATCAGAGACTCTGTGTTCGCGCCCAGGCTCTGTCGTAACCGTCCGCGACCAGGAGGTCCGTGGGGTGACGCACAATTGACCTAGCATCGTCCAGGTTAGGTAGGGCTTGGCCAGTAGGGATGTCCTTGTCTCATCGCTCACCAGCGACTCCTGTGGCGGGCCGGGCGCAACCAAGGTTGCCAGATGCACGGTGTTTCCTCCGACACATTGGTGCGGCTGGCTTCCGGGTTGGATGCGCGCTGTGTTAAGAAGCAGTGCAGCTTGGTTGGGTTGTGTATCGGAGGACGCATGACTTTCAACCTTTGTCTCTCCCGAGCCCGTATGGGAGTTGTAGCGATGAGACGAGATAGTAGCTACTAAAAAACAATTGGATGCCATGAAATTAGGGAGAAAAAGGGGTAAAAATAATAAAAAATAAAAAGTAACAGTCAGTATCTGGTGTGGCCACCAGCTGCATTAAGTACTGCAGTGCATCTCCTCCTCATGGACTGCACCAGATTTGCCAGTTCTTGCTGTGAAATGTTACCCCACTCTTCCTTCAATGCACCTGCAAGTTCCAGGACATTTCTGGGGGGAATGGCCCTGGCCCTCACCTTCCGATCCAACAGGTCCCAGATGTGCTCAATGGGATTGAGATCCGGGAACTGTGCTGGCCATGGCTGACATTCCTGTCTTGCAGGAAATCACGCACAAAACAAGCAGGTGGCATTGCTGGAGGGTCATGTCAGGATGAGCCTGCAGGAAGGGGAGGAGGATGTCTTCCCTGTAACGCACAGCGTTGAGATTGCCTGCAATGACAACAAGCTCAGTCCAATCAATGATGCGTGACACATCGCTCCAGACCATGACGGACCCTCCACCTCCAAATCGATCCCGCTCCAGAATAGGCCTCGGTGTAACGCTCATTCCTTCGACGATAAACGTAAATCTGACTATCACCCCTGGTGAGACAAAACCGTGACTCGTCAGTGAAGAGCACTTTTTGCCAGTCCTATCTGGTCCAGCAACTGTGGGTTTGTGCCTATAGGCGACGTTGTTGCCAGTGATCTCTGTGAGGACCTGCCTTACAACAGGCCTACAAAGCCCTCAGTACAGCTTCTCACAGCCTATTGCGGACAGTCTGAGCACTGATGGAGGGATTGTGCGTTCCTGTTGTAACTCGGGCAGTTTTTGTTGCCATCCTGTACCTGTCCCGCAGGTGTGATGTTCGGATGTACCGATCCTGTGCAGGTGTTGTTACACGTGGTCTGTTACTGCCAGGACGATCAGCTGATGGTCCTGTCTACTTGTAGCGCTGTCTTAGGCGTCTCACAGTACGGACATTGCAATTTATTGCCCTGGCCACATCTGCAGTCCTCATGTCTCCAGAGTCAGTAGAAAGGCTTCTTTAGTGTCCTAAGGTTTCATAACTGTGACCTTAATTGCCCTTAATTGCCTACCGTCTGTAAGCTGTTAGTGTCTTAACAACCGTTCCACAGGTGCATGTTTATCGTTCATTGAACAAGCATGGGAAACAGTGTTTAAACCCTTTACAATGAAGATCTGTGAAGTTATTTGGATTTTTATGAATTATCTTTGAAAGATATTGTCCTGAAAAAGGGATGTTTCTTTTTTTGCTGAGTTTAGATGAATCTCTATGGCTGACACACACTAGCCTGGTCCCAGATCTCTTTGTGCTATCATGTCAACTCCTTGTCGCTAGTTGACATGACAGCACAAACAGATCTGGGACCAGGCTAGACACACACCTGTCCCAATGAGAGCTAAAGGCCTGGCTGTGACTGTGGCCAGGCTCCGTGATTAGGCTATCATCCAGCTCGTCCTCTATGCGGAAGGGCTGGGGCGACATGGGCTCGTCCTGAGGAAATGAGTACTGCTGCAGGAAGGGATGGGACAGGGCCGCTTCTGCCGTCAGCCGGTCCATGGGGTTAAAGGTCAAGATACGCTCCAGAAAATCAATGGCTAGTGGAGAAAGAGACGTGAACGGAGAATAGAAAATGGTTTCAAATGATGTGCATACGTGGCTGCAAGTAATGCCATATCGAATCAGGAATAAATATTGTTTTCTCTGGGAATAGTAGGCAACAAGTTAATTAGACACGTGTGTTCATGATTTTTAGCATAAAACAGTTATTGTTTCAGAGAGAACAAAGGCTCCATCTAATTCTCCACCCTCCATCCCGCTCACCATCCGCCTCCACCTCCACCTCAGGGATCAGCTCCCTAAATGACCTCTTGATCTTCCAGCCATGGCTGACATAAGTGGGCATGACCTGCAGAAGGTCCAGGCGGTCCTCTTCCCTCAACACAGGCACCGTGTCCAGGATCAGCTGCATCTGTTCCAGTTCATGGGCTCCTGCAGAGCAGCCAGGAAGAACCAGCCAGGAGGAACCAGCCAGGAGGAACCAGCCAGGAGGAACCAGCCAGGAGGAACCAGGCAGGAGGAACCAGGCAGGAAGACACAGAGTACCAGGAGTAAAGAAGCAGCTCAATCAAATCATGATTCCAAAACTAGAAAAGGCAATTTTCATGAAGAAAAATTAGGTGCCTTGTTTAACTGTCTAAACGTATTTCTGTGGTAGAAGTTAAGAAACTGTTAAAGGCTAGTTTTGAAATTTTGAGGTTAACTTAGTAGAAGTATTTTTAAAGACTGGTATTAAGATGGTTGGAGCAGGCTACTGGGAAAAGAAAAGCTGCGCCCTCATGACTAATGACAAGGTCATGGACCACATACTGAATAAATTAGGTCTGGATAAAAGTATCTGTACATGATATTAAACAATGACACCAGAATCCTAAAGAAACTGTCTTAAAAATGCTTATATAATGTGAGCACAAAAAGCATTTTTTTCTGTTTTGTTTCTGTTCAAGTCTCCAAATGATCTGTTTTTTGTTTTTTTACTTCAGCCAGTGTAATCGTGACAACAGTGGGAGTTATAATGACACTGTCACTGCGAGACAACATAAAAGCTCAGCTCTGTCCCAACTGGCACCCTATTTCCTATAGTGCACTACTTTTAACCAAAGCCCTATGGGCCCTGGTAAAAGAATGTAGGGTGCCATTTGGAAGACACCCCATATCATTTTGCTTCTAATAATTACACTTATTGACACTGTTAAGCAGGTCGGATAGAGAACAGACAGGCAAATGGACATTTCTGTATTATGCATCCCGGTAAACAAAGTATACTATCTCTTCACTACATCAAAAAGATCCTGGACAGACAAATAGACTGTACTGCCCAACAGCATAAAAACAAAATGGCCACAACCCAGTTTCTCTCTCATATCATATTCATACCCACACCTCTCCACCCCAATAAACCTCTTACCTGCAAAGAGCATGCGTCCTGTTAGCATCTCTGCGAGGATGCAGCCAGCTGACCACATATCAATGGCCTTGGTGTAGTTGTTGGGAGAGAGCAACAGGCGTGGAGACCGATACCATTTAGTCACCAAGCCCTCTGACAGGTAGCCCTGGCCAATACACACAGACGACAGCACACACAGGGTAAGTATAACAAGTAAATTAATACGTAAAAGGTTCTCTAACTTTGTACATTTTAATGGCTCTTTCGCTAAAATATTTTGAGGGCATTTTTACAGCTGCCCCCAATTCTTTACGCTCACACTTTACAGGTAGGCTTATAGAAGACAGTATTCTTCTTCATGTCAGTTACAATGTTGAGAAATATATCTAAGTATGGTGGAACAGAATGTCAGAGAAAAAGCGTTTGTGAAAATGTATTCCTGCTCTGTCAGGAGGAATGGGCCTAATGACACACCGGCTTCATTTCGTTAGAATAGCACGACTTGACCACTTTATCTCCTCTTTGTTTATTTAGAACATCCATTACACCCACACAAAGCCTATGCTTTACTATCATTGTGGGACTTAAAATTGATTTCTATTCAAAATCCTATCTTCGCTAACCCCTAACCATAAAATAGCCTTTGTCTTCATGGCGACCAGTCAAATGTCCCCATGAGGGAGAATTTTCCTTGTTTTACCATCTTTGTGGGGACTTTTCCGGTACCCACCCACACCTGATAGATGTAGAGAGATGAGATTATGAAACACACAGCCACTGGACTGAGACCAACATCCACTGCGAAGAACCTCTGCAGGATCTTGAATTGAATTAAATTATTGCATTACACAACCCCCAGTGCAAGGCAAGCATCCCCTGTCCTCTCTGTCCCTCCCCTCCACTCTCTGCCAATGGATAACGGAGCACTGTTCAATGATTGATGAGAAGCAGCTGAAACAGCCTTAGGACCACACAACCTCCCCCTCTCTCTTCAACTGTCCTTCGTTTCACTCCCTCTCCCACTCTCCAGGTGACTAATAATTGAATAGGGTTAGCTCAGCAGCCGGAGAGATTCAGTTAGGCCTCCTCCTGTCACCTTTGCTTGCAGCCCATCTTCTGTGACTAAGCCACCTGTCAAATCTCTGCTTATTGTCCAAAGGCACGGTTGAGTCAGTCACTGATGGTTCCAAGAGTCAGATTTACAATTATAGGTGCATTGTTGCGTTACTATGGGCCCTGGTCAAAAGGTGTCCACTTAATACGATGCCATTTGGGACACATCCTGTGTCTATCAGTAACGAAATGTTGTTTGGCGTTGTTAGCACTTCAAATCAAAGCATCTGTCATTATGGCAAACTTGGCAAAAAAAATAATTGGTATAGCGCCATTGAGGAGAGATTGGCACTGATAATGAAAACCGACGCAATGCTCAAGGAAACCTGCCAACCCTCTGTCACAGGCTGACATGCTTACTTTCACGAGCGCAGCGGCACACCCACAGGTCAATTGAAACGATATGAACAATGCAAATAGCCTGTCAACTTCCTCTCCACGTCGGAGGCTGACGACAAAATCCCTGACGTCTTCCCGTTGTTGTGTCTGCTGCGAAGGCCTTTAACTTTACATTTAGGATGAAATGTCATGTATCTTCCACATTTACCAAGCAAGGACTATCCCAGCAGCTGTCATGAGCATTGGCCTGTTAGCCTCTCTCTAAGTAAGCATGGCATAGGAAGAACCGGAGACTGTACGGTTGCGAAAATGACACCCTATTCCCGATATAGCGCACTACTTTTGACCAGAGCCACATACGACTAGAGCCTAAGTAATGCACTACAGGGAATAGTTGTGCTGCACTACTGCACTATAAAGGTGTTGAAGTCTAGCTTGAAATACACTTATTCATGTTAACATAATATTGATTCCTTTACATCACCGAGCAGTAGGCTGCTTCATTTCAATATTTATTGGCACAGCAGTCGTCAGCATCACAGTAAAATTAACTTTCAGATACCCATCAAAAATGGCAAAACGGAAGGTGGACACTGAGAACCGGGGGTTTCAAACAAGGTGGGAGTCGGAGTATATGTTCACGGAGGTAGCTGGAAAACCTGTGTGTCTTCTGTGGAGAAAGTGTGGCGGTACTGAAAGAGTATAATCTGAGACGACATTATGAAACGAAACACGCGACAAAAACAAGAATATGGACATGGAACAAAGGCTACAAAAGGCAGAGGAATTAAAACGAGGCCTCAAATCTCGACAGGCTCTGTTCAAAAAGCCAAATCACAAGGCCAGGCTGCTGTCAAGGCCAGTTTTATTTTGGCAGAAGAGATCGCTAAATCAGCCCGGCCATTTACGGAGGGGGATTTCATCAAAAACTGCATGATTAAAGTTTGTGACGAAGTTTGCCCAGAAAAAAGGCAACTCTTTTTAAATGTGAGTCTGAGCAGAAACACCATTGCCGAGAGAGTAGACCAGTTGTCCATCAATCTAAAAGAGCAGCTTGTGAAAAAGGGAAAAGATTTCATTGCATATTCCTTGGCTGTGGATGAGAGCACCGACATTTCTGACATTGCCCAGTTGTCAATTTTCATCCGCGGAGTGGACTCCAGCCTAAGCGTGACAGAGGAGTTTTTGGCTTTACGTCCTATGCATGGCACAACTACGGGGCATGATTTGTATGAAGAGGTGTCAAGATGTGTAAATGAGATGGAGCTGCCTTGGGAAAAACTCGTGGGTTTGACAACCGACGGAGCACCTGCGATGTGTGGACACAGGAGCGGACTGGTGGCGAAGATACGGAAAAGATGCAAGAGGAAAACGCGACAGGTGAGCTGACAGCTTATCATTGTATCATACACCAGGAAGCGTTGTGCGGTAAAGCCTTGAAAATGGAGCATGTAATGAGCATCATCACGCGCACAGTTAACTTTATCAGAGCCAAAGGTTTGAATCACCGCCAGTTCAAGGCATTTCTGACGGAGTTAGAAACGGAGCATGGTGATTTGCCTTATCACACAGAGGTGCGATGGCTAAGCCAGGGAAAGGTGCTTCAAAGATGTTTCGAGCTTCGTGGAGGAGATTTGTCTGTTCTTGGACAGCAAAGGGAAAGACACAACACAACTCCGAGACGAAATGTTTCTGTGTGAAATGGCTTTTCTGTGTGACATTACGAGTCATCTGAATGCAATGAACTTGCAGCTGCAGGGTCGGGATCATGTCATCTCTGATATGTACAGTACAGTGAAGGCATTTAAAACCAAACTGACTCTGTGGGAGACGCAGATGCGGAAAGAAAATTTGAGCCACTTTCCCAGCTGCCAGACCATGAAAGAGAAGCTCTCTACCAGTGCGTTCCCGAGCGCACAGTTGGCTGATAAAATAGGTATGCTTGCCGCTGACTTTCGACGCCGATTTGCTGACTTTGAAGCACAAAAAAGCAGGTTGGAACTGCTCGGTAACCCATTTGCTGTTGACGTGGAAAGCTCACCACCAAACCTCCAAATGGAGTTGATTGACCTCCAATGCAATGATGCACTGAGGGCAAAATATGCGGCAGTGGGTGCTGCGGAGTTCGCCCGTTTCCTCCCCGACACAATGCCCCAGTTGCGCATCCAGGCTGCTCAAACGTTGTCTATGTTTGGCAGCACATACCTGTGTGAACAACTTTTTTCTTTGATGAACCTGAACAAAACATCACACAGAAGTCGACTTACTGCTGAACACCTCCACTCAATTCTGAGGATTTCCTCAGCTCAGAGCCTTACCCCGAACATTGATGAACTTGTGGAAAAGATGGGACACCACCAAGTATCACCCTCAACCTCAAACAAGTGAACATTACTGTGCAATCACATATTTAGAGTTTTTACTCAGTTCAAGTTTAAAAGTTAAAGTTTAATATTTGTTTTCACTGCATGTTACTTCTCCTTAAACAAAGTGTTGTTTTTGATTAATAGATTTTTGCACTTTTATTTTATTGTATTTCAATCCAATTATATTTTAAAAATATTTCAGTTGAGTGGATGATAGAAAATTGCTATTATTGTTTTTTTCTTTGAAGTAAATTTAGCCCACTTTTGCTAAAATAGAAAATATAGGCTACTGATGGTGCCTTGAATACCGGTTTCTTTCATTTAATGTTCATGTTATGGGGATTTTTATATAAAGGAAATTTGTCTTTTGTGTCTGTTGAAAATTAAAGATTACTGACAGAGCCATAAGAAAATATTGCTTTATTTATCTGATCATATTGGAATATATTTGTTAGGTTTTCAGTAGGTTCAATTAGGTTCACTAGACTATATGCGTCATTTAAAAATTTTTCAATGAACATTCGAACAGTCCGGCCCTCGGCTTGTAGCTAAATTTTTTATTTGGCCCTCCGTCCATTTGACTTTGACACCCCTGCTTTACATGTATAATGAATGTACAGTTGAAGTCAGAAGTTTTACACACCTCAGCCAAATACTTTTAAACTCAGTTTTAAACAGTTTTTCACAATTCCTGACATTTAATCCTAGTAAAATGTATTTGTCTTGGGTCAGTTAGAATCATCACTTTACTCTAAGAATGTGAAATGTCAGAAAATTAGTAGAGAGTGATTTATTTCAGCTTTTATTTCTTTCATCACATTCCCAGTGGGTCAGAAGTTTACATACTCAATTAGTGTCTGGTAGCATTGCCTTTAAATTGTTTAACTTGGGTCAAATGTTTTGGATATCATTCCACAAGCTTCCCACAATTAAGTTGGGTAAATTTTGGCCCATTCCTCCTGACAGAGCTGCTGTAACTGCTGCTGTAACACACGCTTTTTCAGTTCTGCCCACAAATGTTCTATAGGATGAGGTCAGGGGCTTTGTGATGGCCACTTCAATACCTTGCCTTTGTTGTCCTTAACTTCTTTGGGACTGGGGGGCAGTAATTGAGTAGCTTGGATAAAAAGGTGCCCAAACTGCCTATATGCATATCATTAGTAGATTTGGATGGAAAACACTCTGAAGTATCTAAAACTGTTTGAATGAGGTCTGAGTATAATAGAAATCATATGGCAGGCAAAAACCTGAGAAAAAAATGCAACAGTGGGAAATCTGAGGTTCTTAGTTTTTCAAGTCAATGCCTATTGAATATACAGTGTCTATGGGGTCATATTGCACTTCCGAAGGCTTCCACTAGATGTCAACAGTCTTTAGAACCTTATTTCAGGCTTCTACTGTGAAGGGGGAGAGAATGAGAGCTGTTTTGAGTCAGGTGTCTGGCAGAGTGCCATGAGCTAAATCATGCGTGTGGCTGTGATAGGTAGCTGGGTTCCTTTTAATTTCTAAAGACAGGAATTCTCCGGTTGAAACATCATTGAAGATTTATGATAAAAACATCCTAAAGATTGATTCTATACATCATTTGACATGTTTCTACGAACTGTAATATAACTTTTTGGACTCGTCTGAACTTTCACCTGGACTTGCCCGCGCCTCGTGAGTTTGGATTTGTGAACTAAAACGCACAAACAAAAAGGAGGTATTTGGACATAAATGATGGACTTTATCGAACAAAACAAACATTTATCTGACACAGCAGTTGCATTAAGGAGAAGTTTATCTATATTTCCATGCATAACCCTTGTATCTTTTATCAATGTTTATTATGAGTATTTCTGTAATTTGATGTGGCTCTCTGCACTTTCACCGGATGTTTGTTTGAGACAATGCATTTCTGAACATAACACACCAATTTCAAATGAGGTTTTTGGACATAAAGATTAACTTTATCGAACAAAACACACATTTAATGTGTAACGAAGTCCTGATCATCAAAGGTTAGTGATGAATTTAAAAATCGCTATTTCTGACTTTTGTGAGCCCTCTCCTAGGCTGGAAAATGGCTGTGTAGTTCTGTGACTAGGTGCGGACCTAAAATAATCGTTTGGTGTGCCTTTCACCGTAAAGCCTATTTGAAGACGGACACTGTGGCTGGATTTACACTAAGTTTATCTTTAAAATGGTGTAAAATACATGTATGTTTGAGGAATTGAAATTATGGGATTTATGTTGTTTTGAATTTGGCGCCCTGCAATTTCACCGGCTGTTGGTGAGGTGGGACGCTAGAAGTTAAGCCATTTTGCCACAACTTTGTAAGTATGCATGGGGTCATTGTCCATTTGGATGACCCATTTGCGACCGAGATTTAACTTCCTGACTGACGTCTCGAGATGTTGCTTATGGTATAGGGGACGCTTGCGTTCCACTTGGCCAAAAGCCAGGGAAAATGCAGTGCGGCAAATACAAATAAAATGATAGAAAAATCTAACTTTCATTAAATCACACATGTAAGATACTAAATTAAAGCTACACTCGTTGTGAATCCAGCCAACATGTCAGATTTTAAAAAGGCTTTTCGGCGAAAGCATAAGAAGCTATTATCTGATGATAGCACAACAGTAAAGAGTAGCATATTTCAACCCTGCAGGCGCTACACAGAACGCAGAATTAAATATAAAACATGCATTACCTTTGACGAGCTTCTTTTGTTGGCACTCCAATATGTCCCATAAACATCACAATTGGTCCTTTTGTTCGATTAATTCCGTCTATACATATCCAACATGTCCATTTATTTGGCGCGTTTGATCCAGAAAAAAACAGCTTCCAAGTTGCGCAACATCACTACATAATATCTCAAACGTTGCCTGTAAACTTTGTCAAAACATTTCAAACTAATTTTGTAATACAACTTTAGGTATTTTTAAACGTTAATACGGGTCTGTTTTCAATAGAGGACGAGAGGAAACTAACGCTACTTTTCAAGTCTTGCGCAACTCTCAGCAGTGTTACCCATTTCCTAGATGGCTGTACTTCTTCATTGCACAAAGTTATAACCTCAACCAAATTCCAAAGACTGGTGACATCCAGTGGAAGCGGTAGGAACTGAAAACAAGTGCTGAAGAAATATAGTTTCCCAATGAGAACTTACTGAACAGACAGAGACCTAAAAAAAATAATCTGAACGGTTAGTCCTCAGGGTTTTGCCTGCTACATAAGATCTACACAGACATGATTCAAACAGTTTTAAAAACTTCAGTGTTTTCTATCCAAATCTACTATTAATATGCCTATCTTATATTCTTGGCATGAGTAGCAGGAAGTTGAAATTGGGCACGCTATTTATCCAAAAGTGAAAATGCTGCCCCCTATACCTTAAGAAGTGAATATATCCACATAATTTTCCCACCTCATGATGCCATCTATTTTGTGAAGTGCACCAGTCCCTCCTACAGCAAAGGACGCCCACAACATGATGCTGCCACCCCCGTGCTTCACGGTTGGGATGGTGCTCTTCGGCTTGCGAGCCTCCCCCTTTTTCCTCCAAACATAACGATGGTCATTGTGGCCAAACAGTTCTATTTTTGTTTCATCAGACCAGAGGACATTTCCCAAAAAAGTACAATCTTTGTCCCCATGAGCAGTTGCAAACCATAGTCTGGCTTTTTTATGGCGGTTTTGGAACAGTGGCTTCTTCCTTGCTGAGCGGCCTTTTCAGGTTATGTCGATATAGCACTCGTTTTACTGTGGATATAGATACTTTTGTCCCTATTTCCTCCAGCATCTTCACAAGGTCCTTTGCTGTAGTTCTGGGATTGATTCGCACCAAAGTACATTAATCTCTTTGAGACAGAACGCCTCTCCTTCCTGAGCGGTGTGACGGCTGCGTGGTCCCATGGTGTTTAAACTTGCATACTATTGTTTGTACAGATGAAAGTGGTACCTTCAGGCACTTGGACATTTCTCCCAATGATGAACCAGACTTGTGGAGGTCCGCAATTTTTTTCTGAGGTCTTGGCTGATTTCTTTTGATTTTCCCATGATGTCAAGCATAGAGGCACTGAAATATATCCAATTGACTAAAATGATGTCAATTAGCCTATCAGAAGCTTCTAAAGCCATGACATCATTTTCTGGAATTGTACAAGTTGTTTAAAAGCACAGTCAACTTTATGTATGTAAACTTCTGACCCACTGGAATTGTGACACTGGTATAAGACATTAGGTCTCCTGTATTTTCCAGTAGTAAATTAGCAGACGCTTCGATATTAGTTCTATCACAAGGTATCATGAGCCGTGACCAATTAATAGGCACAAATACCATAACTACTCTCCGGGGATGTGGGTATCACAACCCTGGAAAATTGTTAATAGAGGGCGTGTATTAGAGCAGTGAGTGAGGAAATCTAAACACCCTGGACACCGTCGAGAGACGCAGACATAACAACCCTTGAAATGGCATCCGTGGTCACTGACACTCCCGTAAAAGGGGGAATAGAAGAGGAAAACTACAGCAAAGCCATGGACGCGCTGAAAGAAGTGCACAAGCATTGTAGTAAACTCGACAAAATTGGTCAGCATTTCCCTGCTGATGGAAAATTCCAATCTAATAAAGAGTTCAGAGATGTTATTGTGTCGTTGGCACAATGACATAAATTAAAAATCAATATATCAATACACCAGCATTGTGATATCAGCGTTCTATCAACAGAAAAGCAAAACCGATAAAACCAAAATTAGATGTGCTCAGACTGAATTAAAAAGACTGGGTTTGTGAGTACAATAATAGAATGTCTACGTCTGCTTTCATGGCAGGTATGAAACCCATTTATCAAAACGGCTATTGCGGGGTTAGTGGACCAAAATTTTCACTAGGTTGAAATAGTGCAGGAGGTTTGAATGTGGAATCTAATTCCACTCACTTAGCAGCTGTGCGTGCGATTAATACAGCCACAGTGGAAGTCACTAACAGTGGTTTAACTAGAGGTCGACCGATTAATCGGCATGGCCGATTAATTAGGGCCGAATTCAAGTTTTCATAACAAATTGGTAATCTGCCTTTTTGGATGCCGATTACATTGCAATCCATGAGGAAACTGTGTGGCAAGCTGACCACCGGTTACGCAAGTGCAGCGTCAAAAGGACCTTGTGGCTGCAAGAAGCCAAGGTAAGTTGCAAGCTGGCATTAAACTTATCTTATAAAAAACAATCAATCTTCACATAATCACTAGTTAACTACACATAACCATGAGATGATTGATGATATTACTAGGTTAACTAGCTTGTCCTGCGTTGCATATAATCAATGCGGTGCCTGTTAATTTATCATCAAATCACAGCCTACTTCAACTTTTCCAAACGGTGATGATTTAATTTTTAATTTTACATAATTATGACATAGCATTGAAGGTTGTGCAATGTAACAGCAATATTTAGACTTAGGGTTGCCACCAGTTCGATAAAATACGGAATGATTTCGTATTTCACTGAAAGAATAAACATTTTGTTTTCGAAATGATAGTTTCCAGATTTGACCATATTAATGACCTAAGGCTCGTATTTCTGTGTGTTTATTATGATTAAGTATATGATTTGATATTTGATAGAGCAGCCAGACTGAGCGGTGGTGGGCAGCAGCTGGCTCGTAAGCATTCATTCAAACAGCACTTTGCTGCGTTTGTCAGCAGCTCTTAGCAATGACTTCAAGCCTATCAACTCCCAAGATTAGGCTGGAAATACTATAGTGCCTGTAAGAACTTCCAATAGTCAAAGGAGTAAGAAATACAAATGGTATAGAGAGAAATAGTCCTATAATAACTACAACATAAAACTTGTCAACTGGGAATATTGAAAAAAGGAACCACCAGCTTTCATATGTTCTCATGTTCTGAGCAAGGAACTTAAATGTTAGCTTTTTTACATGGCACATATTGCACTTTTACTTTCTTCTCCAACACTGTGTTTTTGCATTATTTAAACCAAATTGAACATGTTTCATTATTTATTTGAGACTAAATTGATTTTATGTATATTAAGTTAAAATAAAAGTGTTAATTGTTCATTCAGTATTGTTGTAATTTTCATTATTACAAATATATATATATTTTTTAAATTGCCTTTTTTTGTGCCTCAAATAATCGATATCGGCGTTCAAAAATCATAATCGGTCGACCTCTAATTGAGACACTGATCGGTCATCAATCTAAGACAGGGACAAACGGTGGCTGTGATGAGAAGTTAATGCTGGTAATATCATCCCTAAAGCCAACACCTCATTTGGCCGCCTTTCGTACCAATACTCTGCTGCCTGTGACTTGAACGAATTGCAAAAATCCCTGAAGTTGGAGACTTTTATCTCCCTCACCAACTTCAAACATCTGCTATCTGAGCAGCTAACCGATCGCTGCAGCTGTACATAGTCTATTGGTAAATAGCCCACCCATTTTCACCTACCTCATCCCCATACTGTTTTTATTTATTTACTTTTCTGCTCTTTTGCACACCAATATCTCTACCTGTACATGACCATCTGATCATTTATCACCCCAGTGTTAATCTGCAAAATTGTAATTATTCACCTACCTCCTCATGCCTTTTGCACACAATGTATATAGACTCCCCTTTTTTCTACTGTGTTATTGACTTGTTAATTGTTTACTCCATGTGTAACTCTGTGTTGTCTGTTCACACTGCTATGCTTTATCTTGGCCAGGTCGCAGTTGCAAATGAGAACTTGTTCTCAACTAGCCTACCTGGTTAAATAAAGGTGAAATAAAAAATATATATAAGTAGCACATACTGTAAATATATTTTCTCCTGTCTGTAAATGTACATTCTGCCAGTGTCGGTGTGTGCAAAGTTGTGGGTCTTAAAATTATAGACTCTAAGTGAAACACTTAGGTCTGTCGTTCTAAATTTGGGATGGATCATTTATCAATAGTTCTAATTATGATTCGGAAAGGCGAGAAGGAGAGAGAGCACTGCCCCTAAGCTGTGAGGAGAGCACAGATTGAGGGGAGGGTGTACTGCTCATCCTGCAGGTGGCTTCTGGAACTAATTCATATTGAGTCGAAGGAGGGTTTGCTCGCAGGAAACCTTATCTTTTCCTTTTCCTCCAATAGAGATTTTATGAAAGAACGCACTAGATTTGACCTTGGGCTAACCGTAATAGGTACATTGATAGTAGGGGTTGTGTTTTACCATGACATCAGTACATATGGCTTTTTGGATGATACAGTACACCTAATTACGTACAAGGCTCATAGTCTGTCTTGCTGTGACACCCAAGGATGAGGATGAAGACGACTGGGTAAAAGCGAGCGAGATAACCAACATGGACCTCATTTTCATAGGGGCCCAGTGAAGATCCAGCATCCATTGGTATAGAACAGAACGGATTAAAGGTCCTTGCCCCAATCTCATCAAGGATGGTGTGAAAGTAATAAACACGTATTCTCTCTCTTCACTGTTCAAGTCAATATGTATTCTAGGTGACGTGGAACCGGCGCAAGACGGACGAAAGCGAAAGCATTTGCCAAGAATGTTTTCATTGTTTTCATTCAATGTTTTCATTAATCAACAATTAAACATTGTTCCAGATAAGGGATTGTTGGAAACGGACTAATTGACTTGAGCCCGTTTTAGTATGTTTATAAGTGGACTAGCAGTAGTTATTAACGTATATTGGTTAGATGGAATGTGCTATGTGCAAATGTATGTGGCCGGAGGAAAAGTACAGTACCAGTCAAAAGTTTGGACACACCTACTCATTCAAGGGTTTTTATTTATTTTTACTTTTTTCTACATTGTAGAATAATAGTGAAGACATCCAAACTATGAAATAACACATATGGAATCATGTAGTAACCAATTTTGTTTGTTTGTTTTGTTTTACAAATCAACATTTGTTTTATATTTGAGATTCTTCAAAGTAGCCACCCTTTGTCTTGATAACAGCTTTGCACACTCTTGGCATTCTCTCAACCAGCTTCATGAGGTAGTCACCTGGAATGCATTTCAATTAACAGTTGTGGCTTGTTAAAAGTTAATTTGTGGAATTTCTTTCCTTCTTAATGCATCAGTTGCATCAGTTGTGTTGTGACAAGGTAGGGGTGGTATCCAGACGACAGCCCTATAATGGCAAGAACTGCTCAAATAAGCAAATAGAAACGACAGTCCTTCCCTTACTTTAAGAAATTAAAGTGTCAATGCGGAAAATGTAAAGAACTTTGAAAGTTTCTTCAAGTGCAGTCGCAAAAACCATCAAGCGCTATGATGAAACTGGCTCTCATGAGGAACGCCACAGGAATCGAAGACTCAGAGTTCCCTCCTGCAGAGAAGTTCATTTGAGTTAACTGCACCTCAGATTGCAGCCAAAATAAATGCTTCAGAGTTCAAGTAACAGACACATCTCAACATCAACTATTCAGAGGAGACTGTGTGAATCAGGCCTTCATTGTTGAATTGCTGCAAAGAAACCACTACTAAAGGACACCAAAAATAAGAAGAGACTTGCGTGGGCCAAGAAACACGAGCAATGGACATTAGACGGGGTGGAAATCTGTCCAAATTTGAGATTTGAGATTTTTGGTTCCAACCGCTGTCTTTGTGAGAGGCAGAGTAGGTGAACGGATTATCTCTGCATGTGTGGTTCCCACCATGAAGCATGGAGGTGGTATGATGGTGCTTTGCTGGTGACACTGTCAGTGATTTATTTAGAATTCAAGGCACACAGCATTCTGCAGCAATGCGCGATCCCTTCTAGGTTGCGCTTAGTGGGACTATCATTTGTTTTTCAACAGGACAATGACCCAAAACACACCTCCAGGCTGTGTAAGGGCTATTTGACCAAGAAGGAGAGTGATGGAGTTCTGCAGCGGATGACCTGGCCTCCACAATCACCCGACCTCAAACCAATTGAGATGGTTTGAGATAAGTTGGGCTGCAGAGTGAAGAAAAAGCAGCCAACATATGTGGGAACTCTTTCAAGACTGTTGGAAAAGCATTCCTCATGAAGCTGGTTGAGAGAATTGAGATGGTTCAGGTCATCTACAAGTCCATGCTAGGTAAAGCTCCGCCTTATCTCAGTTCATTTGTCACGATGGCAAAACCCACCCGTAGCATGCGCTCCAGCAGGTGTATCTCACTGATCATCCCTAAAGACAACACCTCATTTGGCCGCCTTTCGTTCCAGTTCTCTGCTGCCTGTGACTGGAACAAATTGCAAAAATCGCTGAAGTTGGGAACTTTTATCTCCCTCACCAACTTCAAAAATCTGCTATCTGTGTCACACTGCTTTCCTTTATCTTGGCCAGGTCGCAGTTGCAAATGAGAACTTGTTCTCAACTTGCCTACCTGGTTAAATAAAGGTGAAATTAAAATACAAATAAAAAAATGCCAAGAGAGTGCAAAGCTGTCATCAAGGCAAAGAATGGCTACTTTGAAGAATCTAAAATATTTTTGGGGTTACTATGTGATTCCATGTGTTATTTCATATTTTTGATGTCTTCACTATTGTTCTACAATGTAGAAAATAGTACAAATAAAGAAAAACACTTGAATGAGTGGGTGTGTCCAAAGTTTTCACTGATACTGTACATAGGGGGCCTGTGTCTGAGAATGTTTCCATAAGGGTTTAAGTTTCAGATTCTGGCAGGACCGATATCAGTGCATTCTATGGAGTCCCAAAAACCAAGGCGTTAACAATATAGGGAATTGGGAAAGCAGAATTGAATATGACTGGGGCGGAGATTTGTGAGGCTCATAAATTAAGGAAGTGGGTAATAGAGTCTCTGGGTAACGATACCACTCCTCTGTGTATAGTGATACAGGGGATAGCTCGTAGTAGATGAAAGGAAATCTAACTATGAATTTAGAGACTACTATGAAGGTAAGTTGAACGTCACGCATACCCAGATCATGGTGGGAGTAGCAGAGATAGTGGTATGATTTAGACTCTATTGTCAACTTTTAGTGAGGGGTTCATGGAAGGTACAACTCTTGAAAGACTAGCTACAGTTCCCTGTATACAGGAAGCCACCTAACCAGTAGGGAGTTTCGCTGTGATAATAGCGTCTCGAGCAGTGTGATTAAGAAACATGTGACTCATGGTTTCGAATCCATGTCGCAGCCGGCCATGCCCGGGAGACCCATGGGGCGGCACACAATTGGCCCAGCGTTGTCCAGGTTAGGGAAGAGTTTGGCCAGCAGGGATGTCCTTGTCCAATCACGCACTAGTGATTCCTGTGGCGGGCCGGGGGCAGTGCACGCTAACACGGTCGCCAGGTGCACGGGGTTTCCTCCGACACATTGGTGTGGCTGGCTTCCGGGTTAAGTGGGCATTGTGTCAAGAAGCAGTGCGGCTTGGTTGGGTTGTTTTTCGGAGGACGCACGGCTCTCGGCCTTTGCCTCTCTCGAGTCCGTGCGGAAGTTGCAGCAATGAGACATTTGGATACCACAAAATTGGGGAGATAAAGGGGTAAAACGTTTTTTAAATGTTTTATATGCCAACTAATCTCTCCACCATTCCTAACCTCCAGCAGTGGGACCGAGTGACGGTAACAGGGAAGTGTTGGAAGGTTGCTGCTTATCAACCGTTGGGACCCAAAGTCTACACCGTAACGAGGGTGTAGACCGGCCTTGGGATGAGAGATGTGTAGAGGTATTATTCACAGATACCGACTGCAGCAGAACATTGGATGTCATTGGAGATGGTGGTGGCTAGGAAATCTATTGCAGATTCAGTCTTCCCAGCCTGGTGCAGGTCTACAATTTTGTTTCTGGTGTCCTTTGACAGGTCTTTGATCTTGGCCATAGTAGAGTTTGGAGTGTGACTGTTTGAGGTTGTGGACAGGTGTCTTTTATACTGATAAGTTCAAACGGGTGCCATTAATACAGGTAACGAGCGGAGGACAGAGGAGCCTCTTAAAGAAGAAGTTACAGGTCTGTGAGAGCCAGAAATCTTGCTTGTTTGTAGGTGACCAAATACTTATTTCCACCATAATTTGCAAATACGTTCATTAAAAATCCTACAATGTGATTTTCTGGATTTTTTTCTCATTTTGTCTGTCATAGTTGAAGTGTACCTATGATGAAAATTAAAGGCCTCTCATCTTTTTAAGTGCTGAGAACTTGCACAATTGGTGGCTGACTAAATACTTTTTTGTCCCACTGTATAATGAAGGTATTGTTTGGGGTCAATGAACTAGGTGTATGGAAAGTTACTGAGTGAGGAAGGGGGAGTGCAGAAAGTTTACATTCTGTTAAAACATGGTATTGTTAAATCTCATGGCTTCTAAAGAGGGGGGAAAAGGGCAACAATCTGGTGTCAGTCTGATAAGGTAGGACAGCCGGAGTAGGGAGGAGTGAGGAATTTGGGCCAAGGTCAGGACAGATGCTGTGAGGAGAAACAGTCAGTCCTGTCACACACATACATTTCCACACCCATGTATGTTCTAGCAGGAGGCTACACCAATGAGAGGAACCAATTAAGTTCCTGACGAGCAACAGAGATGCATTGGCTGTGTAGAAGTGTAAGGAGTTGACTTCGGCTCATAGGAGGGTATAAATATATGTTTGTGTAAACATGTCTTTGTATTTGCAGCTGTTTGACCCACTGGGGGGAATACACTTGGTTTGAGCTTCGTCTTCGTCATGTTTGAATTTTGACACTGTGTTTGTTTAGAACCTAACAAAGGGTATAGGGTGCCATTTTAGGACACGCCCTGTGTCTCTCCTCTGAATCAACACAGGCCTGTCAGAGGAGTTCAGTGCTGAACATTCTGTTCCACTCAGAGAAATAGAGAGGTAGCTAGGTACACATTATGTACAATGGTTGTCTGGACCGAGGAGTAGCTACAGTGCATTCAGAAAGCATTGAACTCTTGACTTTTTCCAAATCTTGTTACGTTACAGCCTTATTCTAAAATGTTTTAAATATTTTTTCCCGTCATCAATCTACACACAATACCCAATAATGATTACGCAAAAAGAAACCACTTTTTCTTCTTTTTTTTTAAATCTTTGCAAAATTTGAAATCACATTTACATAAGGATTCAGACCATTTACTCAGTACTTTGTTGAAGCACCTTTAGCAGCGATTACAGCCTAGAATCTTTTGTGTATGACGCTACAAGCTTGGCACACCTGTATTTGGTTAGTTTATCCCATTCTTCTCTGCAGAGCCTCTCAAGCTCTGTCAGGTTGGATGGGGAGCGTCGATGCACAGCTATTTTCAGGTCTCTCCAGAGATGTTAGATCGGGTTCAAGTCCGGGCTCTGGCTGGGCCACTCGGGGACATTCAGAGACATGTCCCGAAGCCACTCATGCGTTGTCTTGGCTGTGTGCTTAGGGTTGTTGTCCTATTGGAAGGTGAACATTTTCCCTTGTCTGAGGTCCTGAGTGCTCTGGAGCAGGTTGTAATCAAGGATCTCTCTGTACTTTGCTCAGTTCATCTTTCCCTCAATACTGGCTAGTCTCCCAGTCCCTGCTGCTGAAAAACATCCCCACAGCATGATGCTACCACCACTGCCATGCTTCACAGTAGGGATGGTGCCAGGTTTCCTCCAGACATGATGCTTGGCATTCAGGCCAAAGAGTTCAATCTTGGTTTCATCAGACCAGAGAATCTTGTTTCTCATCATCTGAGAGTCTTTGTGCCTTTTGGCAAATTCCAAGTGAGCCGTCATGTGCCTTTTACTGAGGAGTGGCTTCAGTCTGGCTACTCTATCATAACGGCCTGATTGGTGGAGTGCTGCAGAGATGCTTGTCCTTCTGGAAGTATTTCCCAACTTCACAGAGGAATTCTGGAGCTCTGTCAGAGTGCCAATTGTGTTTTGATCACCTCCCTGACCAAGTCCCTTCTCCCCCAATTACGTATTTTGGGCGGGCTGCTCTAGGAAGAGTCTTGCAAGTTCCAAACTGCTTAAATTTAAGAATTCTTGAGGCCACTGTGTTTTTGGGACCTTCAATGCTGCAGAAATGTTTTGGTACCTTTCCCCAAATCTGTGCCTGCTAAAGCAACACTCGAGTGGTTTAAGGGGAAACATTTAAATGTCTTGGAATGGTCTAGTCAAATCCCAGACCTCAATCCATTTGAAAATCTGTGGTATGACTTAAAGATTGCTGTACACCAGCATGAACCCATCCATCAAAAATCCCAGTGGCTAGATGTGCCAAGCTTATAGAGACATATCCCAAGAGCTGTAATTGCTGCAAAAGGTGGCTCTACAAAGTACTCACTTTTTTTGTATTATTTATTGTTTGTTTCACAATAACAAATGTTTAGCATCTTCAAAGTGGTACGCATGTTGTGTAAATCAAATGATACAAACCCCCCCAAAAGATATTTTAATTTCAGGTTGTAAGGCAACAAAATAGGAAAAATGCCAAGGGGGGTGAATACTTTCGGACAGGTGTGCGCCTTTCCAAATCATGTCCAATCAATTGAATTTGCCACAGGTGGACTCCAGTCAAGTTGTAGAAACATCTCAAGGATGATCAAAGGAAACAGGATGCACCTGAGCTCAATTTCGAGTCTCAAAGCAAAGGGTCTGAATACTTTCCGAATGCACTGTGTGTGAATAGACGTTTGGACATGAGGGAACGAGGGCAGGCTGAATGGAACAGGGAGAACAAAGTTGTGTCCCAAATGACACCCCGTTCCCTATACAGTGCATTACTTTGGACATGGATCCAAAGGGCACTATGTAGGAATTGGGGTGCCATTTGGAACACAACCTTGCTCTTCCTGTTCCATTCAGCCTCCCCTCGTTCCCTCATGTCCAAACAACGTCTATTCACATAGCTACTCTGAACTCCTCTGACAGGCCTGTGTTGATTCAGAGGAGAGACATACAAGGTTTTTTTCCTGCTTCTTTAATAGGAATCGTCCCAGGTTATTCCTTCTTTTCACTCTAGCATCCATACAACCTGATTTTTATCCTGACAAAGGCGTAAAGTTTTGATGTCCAAGTCAGCTGTTGCAACTAACACATTTCATCCATACTCTGATGATGGGTAAGGGAGGCCAGATGTGTAGTTGACACACAGAATACTCTATAGCTGGCCTGTCTCAGCCCAACTATGCACAATCCACTGCGTAAGAGCAGCATAGATGCTTTTTTTTCTCTCGACTTCACGCAGAGCACAGTGAAGCCCATTGGTGTGCCCATTGGTATTTTGGCTACACTCCTGTTCACAGCCTGAGCCATCTCTTTCCCCGGTCTACACCGTGCTGCCCCGAGATCAGATCTCTGGGTCTGGGCCCGGCCAGGACAAAGCTCCCCTTCCACTGGGCCCTCGCTGGGCTACTAGTGTTACAATGTTCCACCACAATAATAAAGCAGTACAATAAATCAGTCCATTGTCACATGAATCTCCCAGAATGCTTATCCCAAAAAAAAACAGACAGGGAAATCATTCAATTTGAATACTGGGTAACTTAGATCGGGTTAGGTTATGAAAGCGCGCCTCTAGCACTAGCTATAGACGGATGATAATGCAGTCATTTCCATTTATGCAAAGCAGAGAATCATCATAGTCTACACTAGGCAACAGAGTTGATGCATGTGACTTGGTGCAAGGATATATTCATACACGCACCACGACCACACAGAAACATGCACAAAGAGGCATCTTATTATGGGTAGAATGCTGTATCGTTTGGAAATGCAGTACAATTGTCGTTTTTTATGTCTCCGCCTTACATGTAGGGCAGGAGTTTTTCCCGAGCACTAAGGACTAAGCTTTTTCTGGTCAGGTCACATGGTTCGGAAAAAATCCTGGGCCCTGACTCATGAAGCGTCTTAGAGTGCTGATCTAGGATACGTTTTGCATTTCAGATAATGAATACAACACGGACAGCTGGGACCTGATCCTAGACCAGAACTCCTACTCTGATGCTTCATGAATACTGATCCCGAGCTAGCTGTTCCCTTCTAACTGCAGCCCACTTTAACTATAGTCTCACCTTATGGGAGTAGTGTGGGTCAACGATTCTGGCCAGGCCAAAGTCGCCGATCTTGAGCAGTAACTGGTCTGTGTTGAGGAAGATGTTGGCTGGTTTGAGGTCGCGGTGCAGCACGTTGGCTGAGTGGATGAACTTCAGTCCTCGAAGGAGCTGGTAGAAGAGCAGAGTGGTGTGCCCGCTAGGAAGTGCCCCCTGCTCCAGCAGGTGAGCTAGGTCCATCTCCATGCACTCCTGGACGATGTACAGGGCGCTCAGCTGGGCTGGGTGGCGATGAAGCGGGCGGCCATAGGGGCCCAACACCTCGTGCACGCGCACCACGTTCTCGTGCTGCAGGCGCCGTGTGATCTTGACCTCCCGCAGGGCGTGCTTCACGCTGACCACGTCACGCATCACCAGCTTCTTCACAGCCACCCGTTGGCCGCTGCGCTTGTCCACAGCGGACAGAACCAGACCAGTGGTCCCGCTGCCCAGGGGCTGGGGGTCTATGAAGATATCCCCCAGGTCAAAGCCATGGAGGAACAGTGGGGAGTCCTGTTTGGCCATGGCTCCTGTGACCTCCACCAGTTATTGCATGACGAGGTAAGAAAATCTGAAAGGATGGTACATGATTTGACAAAGCAAATAAAAGGAACTGGAGTCATACATAAACATAAGTAAATAATCCCATCTGTAAAATGGTCATTATTTCAAATAGAAATGTGTTTTATAATAGCAGAGATCAACATGCATCGATTTGATTGCTTTTCCTGGATTAGGCTCCATAGAATTTCAAGTGTATCACTCTTCAACAAAGTGAATATAACAACGTGTACAGTAGTCAAGCTTGTTCCATCTACCTCAGGTATCAGAGATAGTAGAGCAAGTGATGAGACAACTCTACACCCCGGTGCAGGGCAAGTGTTGCCATAGCAACGCCCCAACTCTGCCTGCTACAGATAGAAGCATGGGATGGCAGAGGCAGACACTCGGCACTGGTTTCTAATCCTAGCTGAGCGATCCCAGCTCAACTCCCCCTGGGGAAATGAGCCGAGAGTTACATTCACAGAGATTCTAGTGGATCTCGCTCCTTCCATAGCAGTCTATCAGTCAGTTAGTGACCCGCCCATTCAGTCCACCCCTGGCCGATATTCCCAAACTTCCCACTCAATCCCGGGTTTGTGTCATTGAGTTAATGAGTGTCCATGGAATCACTCAGCCTGTGGCTAGAGCTGTAGCCTGGCCCTGCCTCCCCCTGGACTCTGGATACTGCCGTTTGCCATCATTGCCACCTGCTGCTTCTGCGACAGAGGGGGGAGATGAAGCAAGTTATGCATGAAATACAAAGATGATATCCTACCTGCTGCATTTTAATGTGGACTGCATGGTGATAACACACAATTCACGTGTTTTGCCTCTCATTCACACAGAACTCCTACTTGGTGTCATGATATCCCTACCTAATATAATAGATGCAAGGAACAGATAGCATAGCTTATGTATAGGCCTACCTGATGCTTATATGGGATGTCAGAGCCCCTCTACTGCATACCATAGTCTAGTGGAAGAACAATCTAGACATTACCACATTCTAATGACTATTTTTAACATTAAAATGACTTAATGGTTAGATATATAATTATAACAAGGTGTACTAGGCAATTACTGGGGTACAAATATCACAGCACAATAACAGACACACACACAAAGTATGTGGACACCCTTTCAAATTAGTGGATTCAGCTATTTCCGCCACACCCGTTGCTGACAGGTGTATAAAGCATACAGCCATGCAATCGCCATAGACAAACATTGGCTGTAGAATGGCTTTACTGAAGAGCTCAGTGACTTTCAACGTGGCACCGTCATAGGATGCCACCTTACCAACTAGTCAGTTTGTCAAATTTCTGCCCTGCTATAGATGCCCCGATCAACTGTAAGTGCTGTTACTGTGAAGTGGAAACATCTAGGAGCAACAATGGCTCAGCCGCAAAGTGGTAGGCCACACAAGCTCACAGAACGGGACCGTCAAGTGCTGAAGCACGTTAAAAAAATTGTCTGTCCCCGGTTGCAACACTCATTACCGAGTTCCAAACTTCCCTCTGGAAGCAACATCGGCACAAGAACTGTTCATCGGGAGCTTCATGAAATATGTTTCCATGGCCGAGCAGCCGCACACAAGCCTAAGATCACCATGCCGCAATGCCAAGCACCGGCTGGAGTGGTAGAAAGCTCGCAGCCATTGGTCTCTGGAGCAGTGGAAACGCATTCTCTGGAGTGATGAATCATGCTTCACCATCTGGCAGTCAGATGGACAAATCTGGTTTGGCGGATGCCAGAAGAACGCTACCTGCCCCAATGCATAGCGCCAACTGTAAAGTTTGATGGGTGAGGAATAATGGTCTGGGGCTGTTTTTCATGGTTCGGGCTAAGCCCCTTAGTTCATTCTAGACAATTCTGTGCTACCAACTTTATGGTAACAGTTTGGGGAAGCCCCTTTACTGTTTCAGTGTGACAATGCCCCCATGCACAATGCCAGGTCCATACAGAAATGACCAACTCCATCAAACACCTTTTCGGATGAATTGGAATCGACTGTGAGCCAGGCCTAATTGCCCAACATCAGTGCCCGACCTCACTAATGCTCTTGTGGTTGAACGGAAGCAAGTCCCCGCAGCAATGATCCAACATTTAGTGGAAAGCCTTCCCAGAAGAGTGGAAGCTGTTGGCAGCAAATGGGAGACCAACTGCCTATCAATGCCCATTTTGGAATGAGATGTTCGACGAGCAGGTGTCCACATACTTTTGGTCATGTAGTGTATTTTCGGTGGTTGTAGGCTAGGCTACTGTAGCACAATGCATCATTGTGTGTGGTGGTGGCGGCTACATTGTAACGCCCTTATCGCAACAAGAAACATTCAAAACCTCGAAAGGTGAAAAGAAAAGATTCAGTAAAAGTGTCATTCCCAAATGTCTTGGGACGTGAAAACCTCTGATGAACATGGCCAGTGTCCAGCCTTTTGCTCAGCGAGCGTAGCGTTATCTTTATCTATCGGCCCATCCATTGAAAACTAGAAAGGCACAAGCAAGATATCACAACACAGCGAGAGCACTCACCACACAGCATATGCTAGGATGAACATCGCAGACTGTCGCAAGAGATGGGAAGGGGAAAAAAATAATCTATGCGTGTTTTCGACAATAATCCTAGTCTATTTGACTGTCAAAAAGAAAGTATGGGATTGTGGTTACTGTAGGTATCCGCTAATTGCAAAAAAAAGTATTTATTTAGGAATAGGATATGAGGATATCTGTTCCGGTAGTCTGCGCACAGGCTGGTGAAGGCTACACTATGAATTATTGAGTGCTGCTTTCTTCCTTTCGATACTTCCCACACCGAGTGTTGCAACCTCTTCTAAAACACAAACTCCACCACGGCGCCCCCCGATATGACGTCACGTTCGCAGCTGTCAATCACTGTCTCTGACACCTGCTGAAGCGCCATCCCACAGCCCTAGCAGAAAAACCTCTTCTCTGATATAGCCTAGCTATATCTAACAACATATAATTACGAAATGGTTTATGTTTGCACGCTATGCAATGGCTATGTGTATCCTTAATCCAAACCCAATTCCACCAAGAACAGAAGTGTCACTCATGGTTCTCATATGATCTCACTTAGACCACAGCCCACCATTCAGTTATACCAGGAAGGAACACAAGTCCAGAATGTAACTGAATTACTTTCCTAATATTGAGGTGCAACCCCTTTTGCTCCCAGAACAGCCTCAATTCATTGGGGCATGGACTCTACAAAGTGTTGAAAGCATTTCACAGGGATGCTGGCCCATGTTGACTCCAATGCTTACCACAGTTTAAATGGGAAACTGTTGAGTGTGAAAAACCATCAGCGTTGCAGTTCTTGACCCACTTAAGCCGGTACGCCTGGCACCTACTTCTTTTGTCTTGCCCATTAACCCTCTAAATGGCACACACACAATCCATGTATCAAGGCTTAAAAATCCTTCTTTAACCGGCCTCCTCTTCATTTACACTGATTGAAGTGGATTTAACAGGTGACATCAATGTGGGATCATAGCTTTCACTTGGTCAGTCTCATTTAAAGAGCAGGTGTTCCTAATGTTTTGTATACTGGATTTCATCTTAAGGACATCATGAGTTGAGCATCTAGAGTGACCTACTGGTCTCATAAGGACAAGAAATAGAGGCCCTAGCCCCATCCACTCTGTCAAGGGAGAGGGGGGAGTTTTCACTAGGTACAGATTTAGAATCAGCTTCCCCTCCCCAATCCTACTCTAAACATTAGTCAAGAAAACACTTAACTGACCCAAGATCGGTGTCAAGAGACAACTTCACCCTACACCCGTTCTTTGGGCTGCCGAAACCCCTCAACAGCTGCCTCACAGTGGACGTTGGGAGCCCAGATTATCAATGGGGTGGGGAGGAGCTCTCATGGAAGGAGTCGTCATGGAGGTGAGGTGTCATCCAATCTCAGTGGAGGGGAATCCTGAGAGCAGTCAGTGCGCTATTAACCACGTTTTCACGGACACTGAACATCTCGCTCCCCTTAAAACGTATATGTCATATAGGGAAATATGAATAATATGTTATAGGCCTGTATGATACACTCCTTATTAGATAGTAGGGGCACCCAGACTATGCCTACAAGAGTTACCTTGTTAATTAAACTATGTAGTTTAAGATTATTTATTTTTTCAAAAGTGCAATTAACTTTAAAGTACTTACACTTTCCTTGGAAAACACTGGTAAGAACGTTAACATTTTATATAGCTACCTATCTTACAATGTAATTAGTGTGCTTTCTAAAGGTAATAACATTTCTTTAAGACAGCTAAAGCAAGTACACATTTTCTTCAGGAAACATGCTTTTTCTACTTACCTTATTTCCCTACGTTGGAGTAATGCCTATGCAATGTTAAGTTTTGCCAAACGTACACAGATCCTGTTGTACAACAGTATTCTGCTAGTGTGGTATGCCTTTTTTGTGGGCTTTTGCATTTACAGCGAATTAAAGTGAAACATTTCCATGTCGCGCTCTCTCTCTCTCTCACTCCTGGTCTCTGAGCAGGTTCCTCTTCCTAATGATGTCCAATTACTGTTTGTTTCTGGTGTGTGTATGAGCCTAAAAAGGGCTGAGAAATCACTTGCTCCAACTGAATCACAAAATAAATGTCCAACTGCTCATGAGCATATAGACAAAAGTAGGATTGTGCATGCACAATTGATGGTTCCCAACTTTCATCCAGTATAGTTTTTTATATTACACATTCCCATTTCTGCGGTATAGTTGATGACCATTGCTATGCACGCTAAGAAGCCAACCTTACTGAAGCATAAATCACTCGTTTCCCTATCCGTCTGTGCTGGCACAAATCTACTACACACTGGAATCCTCTCAGGATCCTTCACTCTTGACCCATCCTCTATTTTCTTAAATGCCTCAGCATATGACACCTTCTGCACAACTCTTAAAACTCTGGCCACTTCAAACTGCCTCACTTGCACCGGACACTTCCAATCCCCAGCAACATGGGCACCCCTACAGTTGACCCACCCAACTTTATACACAATCCTCTATCCAATGCCCTGCTGCACACTTCCCACATCTTGGAATCTCCCCCCCCGCTAAGCACTACGGCAACATGATCATAAACGTTGCACCTGAAACAGAACAGTGGAGTCTGCACAAAAGCTCTAACAGGATAACTGATATATGCTAACATGACATAGTCCTTTTGAGTCAGAGACTCTACCAGACAAAACAGTGACACCTCTGTTTCACCCCACGCCCCCCCCCTGCGTCGCACGACGGGTGTCACAAACACCAGGAATTTTACATTTCAATCACTCCACCTCCAAACTACCCTAGAAATCACTCCATTCAATGGTGCCCTGTTCCTAGGAGCAAAGCAAGAAACAGATCTTGACCCAAGTTACATGACGCTTGCTCCCTCAGGTCAGAAGAAACAAACATCACATGTTCACGACAGTTACCGTCACTGATTCAACTGCACCAAACTCCTTTCCCACACACCCTGAAACCACAAATGGATCCATCAAAAGGCAAGGGTCCACTTTCTCCAAAAATGTCACTCCTATTTGTCCAGATTCTTCTTTATCATGTCTGGTGCCATTATTCCTCAACACACATCTTCCCACTACACTAGACTCTTCTTCCTCGTGGTCCATAACCACGTCTATCTGTTCACCCCGCTCTGGACGCGCCTTCATCCACTGCATTGCTCGCAGAGCACGCACTGATGGCATTTCTCCAAAACCCAACTTCTGTTCCTTGGCACAATTTACAAGTCTGGCTCTCTCAGACATTTCCATGCTTCCTTCACCTCGCCTCACTCTCTATGAACAGTGGCCACTCCAGTGTGGCTCGGTCCACGACACCATCTTTACTCATAACCCCTTAAAATGTTGTCCTACAAGTAAACCCAAACGGTGGCCACCAGGTGTCACAATAGCAGTAAAGGGATGTTCCATGCAAATAAACAGCTTCTCGAGAAAAAAACATTCTATATTTTCTTTTATACATACAAAATGTCTCTTAAAACACCGACCCCATCATTGTGACAGCATGAAGCTAAACAATAAAACAACTTTAGTTTTAATAAGTAGCTCAAAAGAAAATGACATAATATACTATACAGAGTGTACTGCGTTTGTGTGAGTTATTCGTATGCAAGTGCATGTATTGATCTTCATGTACGAACGAGTGCATGAGTGTCTCTTCGTGTACATGTGCATGATTGATCTTTACGTAAAAACGTGTGCATGGTATAAGTGTGTTCTTGAGCTGAAAGGAAAGGGAAAAAGAAAGGTTAAGACTGGAACTGTCATGCCTGCTCCCGCTCTCCCTCCCAGGCGCTCCAGGGTGCCAGGCTACCCAGCATTACGCACTCCTGCCTCCATAATTACGCACACCTGCCTCCCTAGTCACGTGCATCAACGATTCATTGGACTCACCTGGAGTCAATCACCTGTGTTGTTACCTCCACTATATCTGTCTGTTCCCCAGCTCTGTTCCCCGCTTCAGCATTATTGTCGTCATGTCATTTTGTTCCCCTTTTTCTGACGCTGCTCCTGTCTTGTTCCATGTCCGTTCATTAAATGTTCAACTCCCCGTACATGCTTCTCATCTCTAGTGTCGGTTCTTACAGGAACAGACAAACTGGTGTGCCAGGTCAGTCATGTAGTTGTTCAGTGTCTTAAAGTCTTTCAGTAAGTGTTCTTTGGTACAGGATGGTTGCTTCTTCTGGCATTAACTTCCTGCTCCATCTTTCATCTTTCATTCTCTCTTATTCTAAGACTTTCTTTGTTTTTGCTTTGGGTTTGACTTGTATGTGGAGCTGTCTCTTCTGACATTCACATTCCTGCTTATCTTTAGCAATTGAACTCCTTTGTCCTGGTTTGTTCAGAGTTATTTTTCATTTCCTTACCCAGCTTAGGTGGGTTATTTTTGTTTTCGTGGATGTCTGTGTGAAATGAGGTGAAGTTGTCTCAGGATTTGTCTCAGGTTGGTAAGTTGGTGGTTGAAGATATCCCTCTAGTGGTGTGGGGGCTGTGCTTTGGCAAAGTGGGTGGGGTTATATCCTTCCTGTTTGGCCCTGTCCGGGGGTGTCCTCGGATGGGGCCACAGTGTCTCCTGACCCCTCCTGTCTCAGCCTCCAGTATTTATGCTGCAGTAGTTTATGTGTCAGGGGGCTAGGGTCAGTTTGTTATATCTGGAGTACTTGTCCTATCCTATCCGGTGTCCTGTGTGAATTTAAGTATGACCTCTCTAATTCTCTCTTTCTTTCTTTCTCTCTCTCGGAGGACCTGAGCCCTAGGACCATGCCTCAGGACTACCTGACATGATGACTCCTTGCTGTCCCCAGTCCACCTGGCCGTGCTGCTGCTCCAGTTTCAACTGTTCTGCCTGTGATTATTATTATTTGACCATGCTGGTAATTTATGAACATTTGAACATCTTGGCCGTGTTCTGTTATAATCTCCACCCGGCAAAGCCAGAAGAGGACTGGCCACCCCACATAGCCTGGTTCCTCTCTAGGTTTCTTCCTAGGGAGTTTTTCCTAGCCACCGTGCTTCTACACCTGCATTGCTTGCTGTTTGGGGTTTTAGGCTGGGTTTCTGTACAGCACTTTGAGCTATCAGCTGATGTACAAAGGGCTATATAAATACATTTGATTTGATTTGAAATTGAGTTTGACTAAAGGTCTAGGTCGTTCCTTCTCCTGTGAGGGAGACTAGACCAATGCTCTGAGCTTTGGGTTTCAGTAAAACGGCATCTGTCAGACTTCTGTTACATTGACTCCAATGCTTGACATCAGAAGTTTCTTTACTGGTACCAACACGGATTGCCAGCATCTTTTTAATGCACCCTTGAACACCCAGGGCACTGTCAGGCTGAGGGTGTTCTTTGTCCAAGGATACATCCTTGGTTCCTTCTGTCTCAGGAATGGAGGCCAATACAGCTTGGCTGTTACATCCTATGTTCACTTGGGACATCTCTGTCCTTAGCCACGTCTTCCATTCTGCAGAGTGTTAGGCCAGTGTCAATGGTGCTGCTGAACGGTTTCTCCTGGTCCACAGTGTGTTCCTACAACGTTCAACGACTTCTTCAAAGCTTCTGCACAAACCCTGTCAGAGCTTCCTGCATGATGAAAAGTGTGTGTGAAAAACTGTGTTTACGTTTGAGGTTTGAACCTTTGAGTGTGTGTGACTGTCACCGGCCCTTTTTGCCGTTCCATGGCCAACTTTTCTTTCCTTCCTTGCAATTCCGCGTGCTCCTTTTCCAATGCGTGTTTTTGCTTCAGCTTACATTTGAGATATAAACTCAGCAAATAAAGAAACATCCTCTCAGTCAACTGCGTTTTATTTTCAGCAAACTTAACACGTGTAAATATTTGTATGAACATAAGATTCAACAAATGAGGCAAACTGAACAAGTTCCACAGACATGTGACGAACAGAAATGAATGTGTGAACAAGGGGGGTTAACAGTAATAGTCAATGTAGCTGGTGGCTACACCAGATGCTAAGTACTGCAGTACATCTCCTCCTCATGGACTGCATCAGATTTGCCAGTTCTTGCTGTGAAATGTTACCCCACTCGTCCACCAAGGCACCTGCAAATTTATGGGGGGAATGGCCCTAGTCCTCACCCTCCGATCCAACAGGTCCCAGATGTGCTCAATGGGATTGAGATCCGGGCTCTTCTCTGGCCATTGCAGAACACTGACATTCCTGTCTTGAAGGAAATCACGCACAGAATGAGCAGTATGGCTGGTGGCATTGTCATGGTGGAGGGTCATGTCAGGATGTGCCTGCAGGAAGGGTACCACATGAGGGAGGAGGATGTCTTCCTTGTAACGCACAACGTTGAGATTGCCTGCAATGACAACAAGCTCAGTCCAATGATGCTGTGACACACCGCCCCAGACCATGACGGAGCCTCCACCTCCAAATCGATCCCGCTCCAGAGTACAGGCCTCGGTGTAACGCTCATTCCTTCGACGATAAACGCAAATCCGACCATCATCCCTGGTGAGACAAAACCGCGACTCGTCAGTGAAGACCACTTTTTGCCAGTCCTGTCTGTTCCAGCGACGGTGAGTTTGTACCCCCAGCGACGGTGAGCCTGTACCCCGCACACTGACTCGGTACCCCCTGTATATAGCATCGTTATTGTTATTGTGTTACTTTTTAGTTTGATTTGTTACGTAAACAAATCCAATATGCAGGTGTTGACATGAACAACACAAAATATGTAAACAAATCAAATGAACAGCATTGATTGTATATGCGTTCTCTCCTTCATAAAGAAATGAGGTGCTGCTGGCCTAACATCCTGTCTGTCTGCATTTTTGTTCCCTTGAGATTGAAATGTAAAACTGTCAGCATATTTACTTTGTCCGGTTTAAGTAGTAATCTGCGAGGCGAGACAATGTGCCTGCTGGCACTGAACACTCTCTTTGATGGCACACTGGTTGCTGGGATGCACAAAAGCTTCCTGGCAACCCTGGCAAGGTGAGGCAGCTCTGATACATGGCCCCTCCATCACACCAGTGGATCCTCTTCTGCTGGAATGGGTGGCAGAGACAGATAGACCTTAATCTCTTCTTCCACTCTGTCTTCTGGGGTGGTCAGAATCTTACCCTCTTCGCCTCTGCTGCTTTGTTGAGGTAATCTCTCTCAGCAACCCAGCCAGGCCTTTCCCCTCCCAATTCCCCACAATGCTGCTGTGGGGATGTTATAGGTCCTGCTGGTGCTTTGTGGTTCTTCCCTGACTTGTGCAGCTGCCAGCTTCAAGGCCTCCTGGACACAGCTGTCAGTGTCAATTTTTTGCAGCCTCTGGCCCATCTAAAAAACTCCTTTTGAAGCGGAGGTCAATGAAACAAGCCATGTGCATGACTTTTTGCCTTCTCTGTGTATTTGTTAAGGTCTTCTCTCATTACCCTTTTCATCTCCTTGGTCAGGGATGGCTCCATACCCTTTTCATCTCCTTGGTCAGGGATGGCTCCGTATCCTTTTCATCTCCTTGGTCAGGGATGGCTCCGTATCCTTTTCATCTCCTTGGTCAGGGATGGCTCCGTATCCTTTTCATCTCCTTGGTCAGGGATGGCTCCGTATCCTTTTCATCTCCTTGGATAGGGATGGCTCCGTATCCTTTTCATCTCCTTGGTAGGGATGGCCCTTTTTTCATCTCCTTAGTCAGGGATGGCTCCGTATCCTTTTCATCTCCTTAGTCAGGGATGGCTCCGTATCCTTTTCATCTCCTTGGTCAGGGATGGCTCCGTATCCTTTTCATCTCCTTGGTCAGGGATGGCTCTGTATCCTTTTCATCTCCTTGGATAGGGATGGATCCGTATCCTTTTCCACCAGAACATCACGTGTGATGTGGTACAGGACAGACTTGATGGCTGACAGTGTCACTCGTGTCTCTGGGGCATCTGTAAACCTGCTCAGAGGTTCAAGGAGCTGGCACAGTTGGTCCATGATACTTATGTCGGCATCCTTGGGCATCAGACGCCATGATCCTCTTTCTTCAGCCTGTGTCACACAGACTGGCTGCTGTTGGCTGAGGAAACGCTCAATCATCTTGTGTGTCGATCCTCACCGGGTCACCACATCATGGATCAGAGCTTTCTGTGGCATGTTGAGGGCAGCTTGCTTTTTCTCTCAGTTCTCTCCTTTCTCTTCCAGCTCGGTGAGAAGCCTTGGCCCAAATGACGGCAGGCCTTGACTGCTGTGTCAACGCTCTGTATTTTCAGAGCCTTTGAGATGGCCAGGTTCAAATGATGGCCAAAGCACCCAAGCCACAGATCTAGGAACTCTTCAAAAGCCTTGATGATGTTTGTTGTGTTGTCTGTGGTTATGCAGACCAGGTCTTTCTTGTTGATCCCCCAGAATATCCTCAAAATATTCTGATGTTGTGAGCCGAGTGATCTTCTGGGAAGAACTGTGTTTTCTGGCAGTTTGATTCCAGTTGCCAGTCTGGGGTGAGGAAATGGATAGTGAAGCTGATGTAGGGTCGACCACCCCCGCTTTCACTAGTCCAGAGGTCAGTAGTTGCAGCAAACTGCTGACCTCGTGCCTTGAGACAGACTTTTTCCAACATCAACTTTAACCTCGTTGTACAGGTTTGGGATTTCAGTCTTGGAAAATAATGCTTGTGATGGCACTTTGTAGTGAGGCATGGCAACCTTCAGCCTCAGAAAGCCAGGCCTTTCAAAAAAATTGAAATGGCGTCATGTCCTTGTGCAGACACACAATGCACACAGCAGCAGTAGTGTTTTTACTAGAGTAGGTAACACTGAAAGCTTCAGATTACATTATTGACAAGCTATTACAAAGTTAGACAGACAAACCATGATGTTCTCCCCCATATCATGCATTGAGCTAAAAGTTAACATATCTTTTATTCGCTAGCTTTTTCAAACAAAAATTTGCATCATGTAGTACAATCTCAAAAATGTTCTGGGACACTGTAAAGTTCATGGAGAATAAGAGCACATCCTCCCAGCTGCCCACTGCACTGAGGCTAGGAAACACAGTCACTACCGATAAATCCACAATAATTGAGAATTTCAATAAGCATTTTTCTACTGGTTGGCCATGCTTTCCACCTAGCTACCCATACCCCTGTCAACAAGCCTGCGCTCCCCACAGAAACTCGCCCAAACTTCCCCCACTTCTCCTTCACCCAAATCCAGATAGCTGATGTTCTGAAAGAGCTGCAAAATCTGGACCCCTACAAATCAGCCGGGCTAGACAATCTGGACCCTCTCTTTCTAAAATTATCTGCCGAAATTATTGCAACCTCTATTACTAGCCTGTTCAACCTCTCTTTCGTATCGTCTGAGATTCCCAAAGATTGGAATGCTGCCATGGTCATTCCCCTCTTCAAAGGGGAAAGCCAAGTCTTTGAAAGCCAAGTTAACAGATTACCGAATCTCAATCAAATCAGCTCTGATCAGCTCTGCTAGAACTTATGTTGATATTCTAATATTGGGGGTGATACTGGTTTCATTCACAATTAAAAATGCATGGACTGCTATAAATGTTGTGTTGTTCTTCAATTGTTTTGTTTATATTGAACTGTTTATAAATGACACATAATGCCTTTATACTGCAAAACATAATTTTTATGCATTGTGGGAATGTTTTTCATCCAAAAATTAAAATAGCGCCCCCTATGTCCAAGAAGTTAATTAAAGTACTTAAGGTTTGCAAATTGTCTTGTCCCAGTAGTGATGTGTGGAGCTGTATTGAGATCTTTTGGGGATTAGAAATATCTATTATTTTGAAATACTCGAAAGTGAACCAAAGTAGTTCATGTACAGTACAGATAGATAAAAACAAAGAAGGCTATTCAAATGAAAATACATTTTATGTTTTGCTAAGTTGTATCTATTGGTGTTACCGCCTTAAATCAATAATTACAAAGAAATACAAAGACCTTAAGCATTCCCTCCAGCAGCACTGTTATCGCAGGAGGGTCCTATAGAAATAAAGGACTAGCTATTCACACCTAAATTTGAGGATTCCATTGATCATTTTGTGTGTCTAAATCCAATGTGTCATTGGTGTTACTCAATTTAAATGAATTTAAATCGTGAACAGAGTGGTTAATCATATCACTTTAGTATAATATCTTTAAAGGGTTTAATGACCTTAGAATTGAGCATCTGTGGCCTCCATTTAAGATAATCCTCAGTAACCTAAAAGATGTCATAGGGGTTACCATCATTGGTGTTACTACTACACAATTATTTCAAGTCGTTAAGCTACCATATAAGTTGATTTAGAATGGGAAGAGGTACCCAAATACATTATAATAATAAAAATAAAATATAATATATATATATATATATACATAGGAACGAACACCAGCCCTTTCCATGACAGACTTGACTAGGTGAATCCAGGTGAAATAATCCCTTAATGATTTAAACGGTTAAAATCCACTTGAATCATTTGTCGATGAAGGGAAAGAGACAGGTTAAAGAATGATTTTCAAGCCTAGAGACAATTGAGACAGATTGAGACATGGACCCCTGCTGTTTCCACAGAATATGTTGCATTGGTGCTGCAGATGCAAATGTACATGCCAGGTCACCCTCGAAATAGGTCTCCAATACTGTGTTCATAACCATGTGGGAAGATGGTAATTACCTGCAGTGAAGTCGTAAAAACCAGTTGGATGCGTTCATGTGCTTTGAACCTTTTGAGAAATGCAGATTGGCTAATGGATAACAAGTTGTGTCAACCATAAACTGAAAGTGCAGCTATCATGCTTGTAAACAAATGATGGCGTTTTAAAATCTTAATAGATTGCTTTTTACAAATGTTTTGTTACAATTAACTGCCGAAAATACTGTTATCGAGGTAATTTCCTTAGTAGGTGACGTCAGAAGTCAGCATGTTGGAAAAGTTGGAGCTCAGGGATGATAGACAAGTTGTTGTACAGTAAATACCACCTCCCCATTTGGTTATGAATGCAATATAACCTCAAGGGTCTTTCGTGGTTAAATAAAGGTTAAATAAATACATAAAACATTTTAACTTACAGAATGATGCATTGGGTCCTATCTTTGTATATACTCTACTTAGAAGTGCATAGGGAATTATTGTCAAATATTAACATCCTATCTTGAGCATTTACACCATAGGTGTTATGAACTTGAGTGAAGACCCAAACGCGGTTTTAACAGAAAACAGAGTTCTTTAATAAAAACAGGAATGGCATAAATCCTCTTCCAACGTAGTCAATGGAACAAAAGAACGTAGTATAATGCAGGATGCACCTGCCATGCAGACTCCGACAGGACAGGACAAGGTGGAAGCAAACGAGACGACAGCTTGCTTCTGGCATCAAAAAACACAAACAAGAATCAGACACTGAAAGTAGCAGGAACAGAGAAAGAAATAGAGACCTAATCAGAGGGGGAAGAGAGAACAGGTGGGGAAAGAGAGAATGAGCTAGTTAGGGGAAATGTAGAACAGCTGAGGGATGAGAGACAGAGAAGGTAACCTAAAAAGACCAGCAGAGAGAGAGAATGAAGAGAAAGGACAGGAACAGACATAACAAGACATGACAATAGGAGGTTGGTGGCACTTCATTTGGGGAGGACGGGCTCGTGGTAATGGCTGGGGTGGAGTCAGTGGAATGGTATCAAATATGAAACACATGGTTTCCATGTGTGTGATACCATTCCATTTGCTGTTCCAATCATTATTATGAGCTGTCCACCCTTCAACAGCCTCCACTGATTTGCATGTGTCTTTTTCCAAATATGTTCCTAAACAAGTGTAGCCCTCTCTTCTGAGTGACCTGGGTTCCTATCAGTTTGGACCTAAGAACTAGGTGTGTGGCAAAAATAAACTATATGGAACAAAAATATAAATGCAACATGAAACAATTTCAGTTACAGTTCAGATAAAGAAATCAGTCAACTGAAATAAATTCATTCGGCCCTAATCTATAGATTTCACACAACTGCACAGCCAATCAGCAGATTTTTCCCCCACAAAAAGGCTTTATTAGACAGAAATACTCCTGTTTCATCAGCTGACCGGGTGTCTGGTCATAGACGATCAGGTGAAGAAGCCAGATGTGGAGATCCTGGGCTGGCGTGGTTACACGTGGTCTGCGGTTGTGAGGCCGATTTATTTTAGTTCAGCTCATGAAACATGGGAACAACACTTTACATCTTGCATTTATATTTTTTTTCAGTGCATATACTCAAATTAGAATTGGAATTCCTGTCAAATATTAATATGCTATCTTGTGCATTTACAAATGTCTTTAAAAAAAAAGGTCCCCAACCAAGAGATAACCACTACACTCAATGCCTACAACTTCTCAGAATTTGGGCACAGTGCTTTTTTTCCATTCACTATTTTGCAGGCTTTACTAGCCTATACAATTTCTTCCATCTCAGCCAAATGTCCTCATCTGCTTGCATGCGCCTACCCTATATCAAGGTGTTTTGGTACTTCCCTTATGCACTACGCTTTTCCAGGTGCTAACTTTTACTGTACCACAGGTCAATAGTTAGTCTAACTGTCTATCCTGCCCTCTAGCCACCATTGTGGCACCTAGTGGTAGGTGGATCATTTGTCCAGATTTGCAATAGTCTAACTAGCAATCATACCACATATAAAAGCATTCAACGCTGCATCAATTGTCAGGACAAACAGGAATAGCTGATGGCAGTGGGGAGGCCAGCTGCATCATTGGACATGAAAGAACTCCCCTACTGATCTGGTTTGGGGACAATGCAATTATCCTACCTAGACTAGCCAACAACACTACAATGCAATGAGCAATGGCATTATTGTTTTCAGGTGAGTACAAAATTAAACTCTAGGCTGCAGTGGAAATGTCATTTGAATAATGTTGCAAAAGCCCTGAGATTTGAATGTTTCATATGCTCCTGGCAGGCCCAGTTATTCAAGGAAAGCTTAACGCAAGCTTAATGCGGCTATTCCTCGCTCACCTAGAACCTAAAGCTTCATTATAGGCAAAATATTTGTAATTGAACTTTTAAAATGTATGACCTTTTATACGTGGCATAAACACAACCAGTCAGAATGCTTGAATCTGATTAGGCTACTTCAAAAGTCTCCTGTAGGAAAATAGAATTCCAGCATCCTCAACATTAACCAGGTTTTCAACAAACCTTTTTATGCAAGTAAAATACATGTTGGATAAAAATGTAGACAATATAAAATACACTAAACAAGGTGGGATCTGTTTGTGTGTGTAAAATGTATTATGTGAAAAATGGCGGTAGAAACGCTAATGCGCAAATACTGATATAATAATAACCATCATATTGAAATAAACTTGTAGTCACATGATATGTTGTGTCATCTCCCAGTACGACTCGGGAAAGCATGGAGTTTATTAGGCTACAGCTGAAATAAATTATGATGAACTTCACAGGGTGGTGGTGAAAGTGCAAGGTGATGAGTTTGATGCTACTTTCAATAAATATCAAAGGTCTTTCTCTGGTGACAATATGATGATCGATGCTTGACTGCCATTTGACAAATAACAATTCTCACACTTTCGTCCATAATAATCATGTAGCCTATACCCTCAATGTATCTGCGATACCAGAGTAGGCACATTCTCTATACCTATGCAAAAAAATGTGACAAAACAAGGCCTAGAGTTAAAAATGCAATGGAAACCCATTTAACTTGTAGTTTTTTTATTTTGGTACATGGGAATTTAACCGCAACATTTATTTGTTACGTGCACTACGTATTTACGCAAAGACTTATCAGCAACAAGTCAATATAGATAGAAACACAACTCTGTTGGGAAAATGCTCATATTGTTTTTATGCAGATTTCAGAATATTCGCATGAAAATCTTTCCCCAATTGGATAGAATTGACACCCTAGACTCTGGCAAGTGAACTACTCCAGTGGCAAACAACCTTGTAAGAATTGTACTTAAACCCCCCCCCCCCTCCCCTCATACTCATCTGGAGGTCAAGCATTTTAAGCAGGCTGGCTGTGATTATTTTGTGGGGGACCACAGTCTGGACCAATTATCACAGACTCTTCTCCAGGTACCACATTTTTCATTTGTTAGATATGTCCACCAGCATAATACCGGAGCCGGATACTCTAATATTCATTGTTTTAAATCTAAAAGTCTATCTGGTGAGAACACTTTTTAATATACCGGTGCTATTGAGTGGAACAAAATACCACAGCAACTCAAAGCCATACCAACAATAAACACTTCTAAAAAAAAATGTCAAAAAGCTGGCTAATGTGTGAAAAGTATAACCTTTTGCCTGCATCTATGTAAGTGTATATGTAGTTGTGTGAAAATAGGGACCACATTGCAACCCAGGTCACTTTTTTACTGCCAAATAAAATCAATTAATCCAAAATGTGCAACAGCCAATTGACAAATGGAAAGAGACATATTACAAAACACCAAAATGTGTAATGACATTCTGAGATTGTCAAGCCAACTTTTTGATTCTCCATAGGCCTACAAGGTAGGAAGGGATTTATTTTCTGTTTGTCGAGATTGACAGTATTTACTGTGGTGTTGAAAATGCAAACCATGATACTGGAACGCCCAAAGTCGGTATGCTTTATTTATTGGTGGTGTGGTGCATTGGCACAGAAACCTGTCGGTGGAAAATTCATTCCATATATTTTAATATAATGAGAAATATGGCATCAAAATTTAAAAAAAATCTGATTCCTCTTGTTGTTCATTGTCTGCAGCCGGCTCCGATCATAGTGTAAGCCCTAATGAAACAGGCAGGGAGCTAGTCCATGGTGGTCGACAAACACTCAACCTTCAAGGCCTGTAGCCCTGTGTGGCATCGACAGTGCCACAAAAGCATGCTGAAGTGGCAAAGTCAATATCCACACTTATAAAACACAGGGTCACTACAGTTATTATTTGTGGTCATAAACATTACTTTGAGTTAACTCCATGAGTGGGCAGAGTGTGCAATGTTTGTTTTTTTTACAGTACAAGAGGAAGGTCATTTGAAAATATTTTTACTTTGTGGAGGGGGGTGCATTTTCTTTATGACACCCCCCCACCCTCTCGTACATTTCAAACTGTCCCTTAGTTTTATCAAATAATTTCCCAAATAATCTTGACAGTCTTTCCGTAACATAATAATACTGTATATCCAAGACAATCCAGTCTTGATTAAACAGAGCCTACTACCCTGATGTGTTGAAGTCTTAAAAACGTCCTTGGCCGTTTCAACATAACATTTCAAGCCTTAAAAAAAAAGGGGCAATCTGGGAGCGGCACATACATTTTTGGTCAACAAATTAATGATATATAGCAATTGATTATTGAAAAATATTACTTAAAAGCCTCATGAGCTTAGTTAAACTGTCTTACCCCCATCAGAACCCAAAATATAAGCCTTTTTACTCCATTGTTTGTAAACAATGTGATTGTAAACAAACACTGTACCACTTCTTTTTTTTAAAGGAAAACATCCATTTTGATCTAATATATGGTTAGTCTTTGTATCCATAGATCCGTCTATGAATTTGAGAATGGTTACATTTCTCCAGCACCATCCATCAGCTGTTTACCAAAACAATTGCATGGTTAGCCGTTTTGTTATTGTTTGAGTCCCAGATTGCCTCTTTAAAATGGAGTGTACCCCATAATACTGATATGTCACTGAGCAAACCCTTTCTTATTTTTTTCAGTATGCACAGCAGGAAATTACAAAACCAACTTCCATTGTTTAAAAGTTTGAGTGGTAACTCCTATTTGCAACTATCTTTAAAAAAAAAATGGCATCTTGTGGTTTCCAATGCTTCAAATGTTGACAGTGGTTTGCCCAACGTTTGGTGGGCTGACAACTACATAGGAAAGCTGAATGAAAACTGTAAGAATGTTCCTGAAAGGTTGCTAAAATCTTGGAGTGGGGAACATAAGTCCTAAGGCTCTATAGTCTCAGTGCTGGAGAAAGGGGAGAGGAGTCAGGGGCCAGGAGAGTGTGCAAGACAAGCCTCAGAAGTATACTTCAAGCCAACAGGATCAGGCATCCAGGGACTGGTAGCCACCTCGCCTGACTTTACACGTGATCACACACACACTGAGCGTCCCGAAAATCTGAAAGGAAAGGACAAAGAAATGCAGTAAAATTCAGTACATTCAGTACAGAGTAAATTGTCTGGCACCAAAGATTAAAGTAGATTCACACATCTCAGAAAAAGTCCCACTATCCCAATTCTGTCCCCAAGACTTTCACAGCCCAAGAATTTTGGGGTGGAAAGGGGGGGGGGGGGGGGTTGTGCCTGGCCTCAAGAGGTGGAATCACAAAAGCATGTAGCTTCAGGCCAAACACTGGTGCAAAGCCTGATATTGGAAATGCAACATGATAAATGAAATGTTAAGTCAGAGGACAGCCAGGTACAGTACCTTGAAGATGGCAAATCCAAGGATGACCAGCAAGGCATAACTCATCACATCCTGAAGGAGCTGTTCCAGCATACCCTCACAACCCTAGAGTTACACACACACAGGTCAGAGAGTAAGGACTAACACATAGAAATACAGAAAAATGGAAGAATGATCACGCTCTCCTCAGCCGATGTGAGCAAGACCTTTAAACAGGTCAACATTCACAAGGCCGCAGGGCCAGATGAATTACGACACATACTTTGAGCATGCGCTGACCAACTGGCAAGTGTCTTCACTGACATTTTCAATATCTCCCCATCTGTAATACCAACAAGTTCCAAGCAGACCACCCAAGAACACTAAGGAAACCTGCCTAATTGACTATCAACCATCAGCACTCACGAGGTGCTTTGAAAGGCTGGTCATGGCTCACATCAACACCATTATCCCATAAACCCTAGACCCACTCCAATTTGCACAACGTTCTAACAGATCCACAGGTGATGCAATCTTTATTTCACCCCACACTGCCCTTTCCCACCTGGACAAAAGGAACACCTATGTGAGAATGATATTCATTGACTACAGCTCAGCGTTCAACACCATAGTGCCCTCAAAGCTCATCACTAAGCGAAGGACCCTGGAACTAAACACCTCCCTCTGCAACTGGATCCTGGACTTCCTGACGGGCCACCCCCAGATGGTAAAGGGAGGTAACAACACATCCGCCACACTGATCCTCAACAGGGAGCCCCTCAGGGGTGCGTGCTCAGTCCCCTCCTGTACTCCTTGTTCACTCATGACTGCAAGGCCAGGCACAATTCCAACACCATCATTAAGTTTGCCAATGACACAACAGTGGTAGGCCTGATCACCAACAACGAGACAGCCTATAGAGAGGAGGTCAGAGACCTGGCCGTGTGGTGCCAGGACAACAACCTCTCCCTCAATGTGATCAAGACTAAGGAAATTATTGTGGATTACAGGAAAAGGAGGACCGAACACGTCCCCATTCTCATAGACGGGGCTGTAGTTGAGCAGGTTGAGAGCTTCAAGTTCCTTGGTGTCCACATCACCAACAAACTAACATGGTCCAAGCACACCAAGACAGTCGTGAAGAGGGCACAACAAAACCTATTCCCCTTCAGGAGACCGAAAAGATTTGATATGGGTCCTCAGATCCTCAAAAAGGTTCTACAGCTGCACCATCGAAAGCATCCTGACAGGTTGCGTCACTGCCTGGTATGGCAACTCTTCGGCCTCCGACCGCAAGGCACTACAGGGAGTAGTGCGTATGGCCCAGTACATCACTGGTGCCAAGCTTCCAGCCATCCAGGACCTCTATACCAGGCGGTGTCATAGGAAGGCCCTTAAAACTGTCAAAGATTCCAGCCACACTAGTCATAGACGGTTCTCTCTGCTACCGCATGGCAAGAGGTACCCGGAGCACCAAGTCTAGGTCCAAGAGGCTTCCAAACAGCTACTACCCCCAAGCCATAAGACTCCTGAAAATCTAAACAAATGGCGAAACCCCCCATCCCTTTTATACTGCTGCTACTCTGTTATTATCTATGCATAGTCACTTTAATAACTACCTAAATGTACATATTACCTCAATTACCTTGACACCGGTGCCACCGCACATTGAATCTGTACCGGTACCCCCTGTATATAACCATGCTATTGTTATTTTACTGCTGCTCTTTAATTATTTGTTACTTATATTTAAAAAAATTAAGGTATTTTTAACTGCATTGTTGGTTAAGGGCTTGTAAGTAAGCATTTCACTTTAAGGTCTACACCTGTTGTATTCGGCACATGTGACAAATACAATTTGATTTGATATGAATAAGACAGACTATCAAAAATTGATCAAAGGCCAGTCATGCTTTTCATTTTTGTAAAGTAAGGTTTTGGGGAGGGCAAACTGATCCTAGATCTCTGCCTAAAGACTACGTCTCCCCAGCGAGTTAAGTTAGATTAAGAGGTAGCATTAGTTAGACGTTTACTGAATTGATCCATACCCGGGTATTGAGCAGGTCTAGCTGGTCCAGTTTGCCTGTACACTCGGTGTTGTTCCCTTTACAACAGGAGACGGGCACAGCGTTGTCAATGCTGCTGAACCAGGGGTTGGTGGTCCAGTTCAGGTAGGTCTGCACTCCACAGCACTGCAACTGTATACAGAGAGAAGAAGAATGCTTGGTAGTTTCATATCATAGCGACTTAATGTGGTTCATGTGTAGACTTATTTATAGGTCCTAAACCAGCTCCAAGCTGGCAAAAGCCTAGTTTCCTGTATCATGTAATCTTTGTGCAAGCCAATTATTTATACAGTATATACACACACAATAGGCACGGTTTTAAAGCCACTCAACTTCCATTTTAGTGCTCCCCCAACATTGTAAAAAGGCTACACAGAAATGCATTTATTAATGTCTACATTCGTTTTTGCCACATTTATTATATTACAGACACCTTAATGCATAATTTTTTATTATATTATGAGAGCTAAAAACACAAATATGTATTTTTAAAGCATTTTCCTTAATGTATCATTTTTTAGAGAGTACTAATGTTACCGTCAACCAACAAAAAAATACTTAAATGCATGTAATTCTGTCCTTGAGACATTTCATTGAAATACAGTAGAATTCCATTAATTCCTAGCAGGTTGACATGTATTGTCATGAGTCTCCCTGGATGCAGAACAGAGCAGTTTTCAATAGATAGGCCAGCTGCAAAGTCAAAATTGCCCATATCACAAAAATGTATGAAAACAAAAATTCACTTTTTGATCTTAATTTAAGGCATTAGGGTTACAGTTCAAAATCAGATTTTATGACTGTGGCTCTGCCAGCTAGTGACCACTCTGCAGAGCTGCCTCAAGTACACGAGTCATCTCAATAAATGCCAACCTACTTATACCTATGGGGGACTGCCCCTTCAGAGGAGTACCAACACGGTTGACCGGTGTCTTCAAAATCTCTCATTAGCCAATACATAGATAGCATCAGCAATCTAGTGTATACATTATTGGTGCCAACCGGTGCTTGCTAGCACCAGAGAGGTTTAAAAATCGAGAGACTGAACATGCGATTTCTTCTTGTAACGCCCGCAACAAAGACTCAGACCACCATCAACGGGAGTGTGGCAAATTTCTCCACGAGGTCGGCCTATTTACAGGAAGTAGTCGCACATTGAGAATCTCGGTTTCAATCCTAGCAAGCCCCTGCTCGCTCAGAGATGGCATGATACTGACCTGAGACTGCAAGTAATCCACAGCCCGGGTGTCAGAGTTCTGACCATCATACTTCAGGAACACATCAGTCATTGACCGCTCCAAGTCCCCTTTTATCTGTAAAGATGAGGTATACAAACCTAAATCTATGTCTATTCAAATACTGCGCTGATACTCCACACATGTAATACACCTACGCAAATTGAATACACTACGTATTATTTTATTGTAACCTATGAGACAAATGTGGAATTCACTCACCCTTCTTTGGTAGATGATCCCATACACTAGAGCAGCGACCTCTGCTGCAAATATAGCCAGGATAACCAGCAGGAACTGGAAGGAGAGGGAGAGACAATAAATCAGCAAGGAGAACGAGAACAAGGGGCGCAGCAGCAGGACTTCAACACAAAGATCCACAAAGAGCGTACAATGTATCAGGGTTGGGGTCAATTCCAAATGTAAACAAAATTACAATTAAAAAAATGAATTGAAAAGCATTGAAGAGACTTGGAATTACAGTGTACGTCCTGAATTGACCACAATTCTAATAGAATTGACCCCAAACCTGCAGTGTATGCCTCCCATTCCATATGGCACCCTATTCCATATGTAGGACATAGGGTGCCATTTGACACACACACACACACACACACACACACACACACACACGTTATTACGAAAGGCCTGGCTGGCTGCACCACCAGTCTCTCCTTTCACCATCACCAAGGTGTCTGAGGCTTATACTCACAAAGCTAAGGCCCACTTTGGATTCTCTCAGGGTGGCGTAGCAGCCCACAGTACCGATGATGAACATCACCACTCCCACAGGTATGATGATGCCTGCCGAGATAAACGTGTACTTATCCTGCAGGAAGTTGTCAAAGTTGCTGTAGCTCTTGATCACATAAGAGCCTACATAGACAAGGGCACCCCCCGCAGCCTAGAGTGAAGAACACAACAACATGAGCACTTTATACAGCTAATCAAGGTAGTGATGCCTATTTTCCACACGTCGCCAGAATCGTGCACGTGCATTCTCCCAATCATGGATTTAAAAGCATAGGATTGGTGTAAGCATTGGCTGAAGGGAGTTTCCACCATTGTTAAATCCATTTCACAAAGTATGAAAGCGCACTCTTCAGGAGAAGGGTGGACAATTGGGACGCAACATGGGTGAGGCCAACTCATATAGCTGCAGAATTGTCCTACGAATTGCAGTGTATATAGTCAACTCTCAGGTCATATAGAAGTCATCTCTCTAAAAAAAATCATTGAATACTTGGTTATTGCACAAGGTATCTAAAGAGGTAGATTTGTCAAAAACAAGGGATTCAGAATGCCCTTGGTGACTGCCTTTAGCAGTTCTCTTTAGCTTTCTTTCTCTCAAACGCACTGGAGGTTTATTCAGAGTTTAAATGAGCATTTCATCCACATTACATATTGGTTTCCTTACCCTGTAAGCAGTCTAAGGACAAGGTAAGACAGGAATCCATGCTTTGGTTTTGTTCACCTGACCACTGTCTCCACATTTTTGTGATCAGGTGGTGAGCTGCTCATTGCCTAATATTCCTTTAGATTCAAAGCTCCAGGGCACATGACCCGTTTTCACTCACAATGAGTCCTCGGTCATGAGATCCACCACCAGCCCACCCCGAGTAGAACGCACACACTCCACCACCACCCCCTAATCCTTCCAGGAACATGTGCCTCAAATGAGTGGAAAAAATAAAAAGAACCACAGACTGTAGGTTTCAATTTCTTGTTATTTTGTAAAATCGTCAACGTCTAACATTCGACCAGATCACCTTCTGTATTGGCCGCATTGCTTGATTTAGAAATTCTATAGAATTAGATTTGAACAACAGGGGGGAGGCACAAGGACCGGAAAACATCTTGGGCATTTGTTCTAACACATAGGCCCATTTTTTAACCTTGAGGCCCCCATACTGGCCCAGAAATGGTAATTCTGCATTAAAATAACAAACTATTTAGACAGGCCCACTTGGCTAAAGATGGACCTGCCCATCTGACATTTGCCAGAACTCACCTAGCTAGTCTGTCCCTGGATTAATCTACAATTGACAATTGTGGTGTGGTTGGTGTCACTTATGTGCAGTGTCGATCAACCTCATCTCAGAGGATTTTGTAACTTTCTGTATGTAAATCAAGACACTACATTTAGTATGAAATCTTAGGTTTGGTATAGTATGTATTAATTCGTGGAAGTCCATCACTCATTTCGTATGACTTCCTGAATTAAAATTCGTATTATGTTACACATTTGCAAAAGGTACAATATGCTACGAATTTGCAAAACAGATTATGTGTTATGAATTCTGGGTTAAAGGTTAGGGTTAGCTAACATGCTAAGTAGTTGTAAATAGTTGAAAAATGACTAATTAGCTCAAATTGGCCGTGATGAGATCAGAACTCATGCCTTTGGGTTGCTAGACGTTCGTACCCACCCTTCCCGCCAACCAACCACCCTACTTTCGTTTTTGGCTTATGTAACCATACCAAAGGTAACATATCATACAAATTTGGATGTCCCGGATTTACGTTTACTATATCTCGTTTATGAGACCAGGCTGTGTTGATATGCACCTGGAAGTAGGTCCACTTCAGAGACTTTTGAGAATGAGTATACTGCGAGTAAAGAGATGTTGAAATTTACGCATAAATACAAACCAAGAAGAATAATTCCTTCCTCTAACCTATTGGTAATGTTCAATAAGTCATGCACATTATTTAATCACGATTTGAAATCGATATTAGATACCGTACAGGCCATAACATTCAACAACCTACCATGTCCATTGCCCAACCAGAGGTTTCGTTTCACCAAAAACTGCTCACCATAGAGGAATTTAGATCAGTGCTATTTAGATCAGTGGAAAGAAGTCGACACATAAATCAAAGGAGCAACAGAAAGTCGACCAAACACTTACCCAAAATATTAAACTTAGAAGCAAAATTACTATTTTCGATGTAACAATTCCGCAATCCATGTTGATATGGTGGTGGGGAGCCTTTCAGCTAGTCTCTGTTTTGATTATAAGGGGGTTCTGACTGCTTTGAGCATGAGTGGCTTGCTGACACATGATCACATGCGTGTAGAAGAGCATACCGCGCACAGTTCATGTAGGGGTCCTAATGCCGATCTTTACAAGTGTATTGCTCCATGTCTACGTTTTGACAGGCAGCCACAATTCTATTTTTTTTTCCGACTAATTGGTATTTTATCACATCAGATCTTTTCCAGAGCTGATCTAAATGATCAAAAGACAGTAATTTCAGTCAGTTGTATTTTATTTGAACTGTAGTTATTTGTATATATTTCATTTTGGTCATCTAAAATCAAACATATATTCCATGCACATGATTGTTTGGGGTCCAGATTATGGTTCGATTACATCCTTTGCAACGACTTCCCGAATAATTATGTTCACATGGACATATCTGATATGCAGAAAGTCGCCAAACAAAAGACACGTACCAAAGTGACCATGTTATTTTTGTGAAGACGATTTGATTCTGAGTTCGGACATATAAAGTTTCTATATGAAAACTATTTCTAAAATGCATACTTTCAGTTTTTCCCGAACCCACTTAACTCCGCAAAAGAAGCGCGCTGCTAGTGCAAGCACATCCACAGTTCAAATATACCTATGTGACTGCGTTTACGTGTCCTAATAATTCGAAAGATTGGGCAGACAACCAGGTGATTTAATCCGTGTATACATACGTCGTTTACGACATTATGCCGATTGAGATAAAAACAATGATTAACTGTTTAGATGCATAATACCATACTCGGCCTATGAATCAGTGTAATATTGAATTATTAGTATGCATTTACGAAAGGGTGCCTCTCTCGACCTGTTCTTATTCCGCGTTCAAAATCTCCGACTTCCGACTCCAGTGCGTTCAAAACAATTGGGAACTCAGGGGAAAAAAAGCCAACTCGGGTGTATGCCCGAACCAGTTCTCAGTCAATCAATCAAATGTATTTGTAAAGCCCTTTTTACATCAGCCAATGTCACAAAGTGCTATACAGAAACCCAGCCCCCCCCAAACAGCAAGCAATGCAGATGTAGAAGCACCGTGGCTAGGAAAAACTCACTCAAGGCAGGAACCTTGGGAGAAACCAAGAGAGGAACCTGGTTGAGGGGTGGCCAGTCCTCTTCTGGCTATGCCAGGTGGAGATTATAACAGTACATGGCCAAGATGTTCAAACGTTCATAGACGACCATCAGGGTCCAATTATAATAATCACAGTGGTTGTAGAGGATGCAACAGGTCAGCACCTCAGGAGTAAATGTCAATTGGCTTTTTATAGCAGAGCATTCAGAGTTAGAGACAGCAGGTACGGTAGACAGAGTCGAAAACACCAGGTCCCGGACAATGCAACACCTCTGGTGAACAGGTCAGGGTTCAAATCAAATCAAATTTAGTCACATGGGCTGAATACAACAGAGCTTACAATGAAATGCTCACTTACAAGCCCTTAACCAACAATGCAGTTTTAAGAAAATACCTAAAAAAGTAAGAAATAAAAGTAAGAAATAATTACATGCAAAATTGATATGCAAAAAACAACACCGGATGCAAAACTTCAAATTTTTCAATTTAGATTACTAGACAAAATTCTTGCAACTAATAGAATGTTATATATATCTTCCCAGCTCTGCAGAATCTACTGCGAGGAGGCAGTCATTAGATCATTTATTTTGGTATTGTCCATAAGTAGCTCGTTTTTGGTCACAGGTCCAGGAACGGCTGAAGAATTGCAACATTTGCCTAGAACTAATGCTGCAGATAGCAATACTGGGTGATTTGAAAAGCCATAGTCAATCAATCAATAATATTATTATTTTAGCAAAAAAGTTTATTTTTAATATACAATCAGTAGAAGCTATAAGAATAGAAAGGTTCAATTATTTTGTGAAGCATCACAGCACAGTTGAAAAATATATGGCAAATAGAAATCCAAAAAGGATGTTGTTGAGAGATAGATGGGAGAGGTTGAATGGAGCTGAAGGGTGGGAGTAATAGCAAGATAAACCAAGTAAAACATACGGGGTCTGTAAAGTGTATATAGGTTCAGAACTGTTGTGAAATAGCACAGTTACAAATAGAAATCAAACTGGATGGACATCAGAAATAGAGGAAGGACTAAAAACAAACAAAAAATAACTATTGTAAAATAGACTGTCTGTAAAATGTGTATCAGATGTATAATTTGAAGGTAAAAGCCGAAATGTTTATTAGTTTACTCCAATTGGGGGATCGTGGTAGGTTTTGCGGGGAATAATAATAAAGGTATATTCTTTAAAAAAGTATGTATGTCTATATAGGTATGTGTATGTATATATGTGTATATGTATGCATGCGTGTATGGATATATATATTTACCCAAAAATATATGGGGGATTGGAAATGATGCAGACAATTACATTGATGGAAGCAACATTCTTTCTGCAATATTAAGCTGGTCCACCCCTTAAAATTAAATAATTGTAAAAAAAATAATTTTTTAGAATTACAGAGCAGCAGTAACATCACAATAGCGAGGCTATATACAGGGGGTACCGGTACAGAGTCAATATGCGGGGACACCGGTTTCCATAGCCGCAGGCAGAACAGTTGAAACTGGAGCAGTAGCACCCCTGAGGGGCCCCCGTCTTGAGGATTAGTGTGGCGGATGTGGTGTTACCTCCCCTTACCACCTGGGGGCGGCCTGTCAGGAAGTCCAGGATCCAGTTGCAGAGGGAGGTGTTTAGTCCCAGGATCCTTAGCTTGGTGATGAGCTTGGAGGGCACTATGGTGTTGAACGCTGAGCTGTAGTCAATGAATAGCATTTTCACATAAGTGTTCATTTTGTGCAGGTGGAAAAGGGCAGTGTGGAGTGCAATGGAGATTACATCATCTGTGGATCTGTTTGGGTGTTATGCAAATTGGAGTGGGTCTAGGGTTTCTGGGATAATGGTGTTGATGTGAGCCATTACCAACCTTTCAAAGCACTTCATGGCTACGGATGTGAGTGCTACGGGTCTGTAGTCATTTAGGCAGGTTGCCTATGTGTTCTTGGGCCCAGGGACTATAGTGGTCTGCTTGAAACATGTTGCTATTACAGACTCAATCAGGGACATGTTGAAAATGTAAGTGAAGACACCTGCCAGTTGTTCAGCACATGCCCAGAGCACATGTCCTGGTAATCCGTCTGGCCCAGCAGTCTTGTGTATGTTGACCTGTTTAAAGGTCTTACTCACGTCGGCTACGGAGAGCGTGATCACACAGTAGTCCGGTACAGCTGATGCTCTCATGTATGCCTCAGTGTTGCTTGCCTCGAAGCGAGCATAGAAGTGGTTTAACTTGTCTGGTAGGCTCGTGTCACTGGGCAGTTTGCAGCTGTGCTTCCCTTTGTAGTCTGTAATAGTTTGCAAGCCCTGCCACCGAAGACGAGTGTCAGAGCCGGTGTAGTATGATTCAATCTTAGCCCTGTATTGACACTTTTCCTGGTTGATGGTTCGTCGCAGGGCAGAGTAGGATTTCTTGTAACCTTCTGGGTTAAAGTCCGCACCTTGAAAGCGGAAGCTCTACCCTTTAGTTCAGTGCGAATTTTGCCTGTAATCCATGGCTTCTGGTTGGGGTATGTACGTACAGTCACTGTGGGGACGACGTCCTTGGTGCACTTATTGTTAAAGCCAGTGACTAATGTGTTGTACTCCACAATGCCATCGGAAGAATCCCGGAACATCTTCCAGTCTGTGATAGCAAAACAGTCCTGTAGTTTGGCATCTGCTTCATCTGACCACTTTTTTATAGACCAAGTCACTGGTGCTTCCCACTTTAATTTTTGCTTGTGAGCAGGAATCAGGAGGATAGAGTTGTGTTCGGATTTACCAAATGGAGGGCGAAGGAGAGCTTTGTATGCGTCTCTGTGTGTGGAGTAAAGGTGGTCTAGATTTTTTTTCCCTCTGGATGCACATTTAACATATTGATAGAAATTTGGTAGAACTGATTTAAGTTTCCCTGCATTAAAGTCTCCGGCCTAGGAGCGCCGCCTCTGTGTGAACGGTTTCCTGTTACAGCTGACTGAGTGCGGTCTTAATGCCAGCATCTGTCTGTGGTGGTAAATAAACAACCACGAAAAGTATAGCTGAAAATTCTCTAGGCAGGTAGTGTGGCCTGTAATTTATCACAATATACTCTACTGCAGGTGAGCAAAATCTAGAGACTTTGCTAGATTTCGTGCACCAGCTGTTGTTTACAAATATGCACAGATCTCCCCCCCTGAATGAAAAAGCCCTTAACAAAAAATCCAGTTCAAGAAATAGAGTTAAGAAGATATTTAGTAAATAAACAAAAAAAATAAGTAATAATAAAATAACGAGGCTATATACAGGGGTCAATGTGGGGGGTACTATATTATAGTGCTGCCCTTATAGCTAATATTGTCAGTGTGTCACGCAATGTAATTGTGTAATAGCTGTATATTTTTCCTGATATTGATTCCACTTTTGTTATCTGCTTCCTCCTATAGGAAAAACACACCACATCCACACACACCTCCACACCCAAGTGTGCCTTGTACAAGCAGTAGCCTTCTCAGAGTCAAGCATTGCTCTGTAAATGCTGTGCTGCCTTCATACTGTGCTGTTATATACTGTCTATCTTTTCAAGTAAACTACAAGTCAACTGTTCACTGTGTCTGTCTTCCCATCAATACCCCTTTGAAAAAAGATTGCCGTCAGAGTGCAGTTTTACCACAGTACAATACAGTTTAACTGCAGTAAGTGCATTACATCTGCAGTAGGCTGCAAATACTGTGTCCAAATAACACTGTTTTTTTTACTACAGTAATTTTGCAGTGTAACTGCAGTTACAGTGCAGTAAAACTGCAGTTCAATTCTGCAATTTCTGCATCCAAAAAACAACACTTTTACTTCAGTTTTAAAACGGTATTCTTTTTGTTGCGGCCTGACTGACAGCCAGAGGCGAAAACACCTATACCAAACCAGCAACGATTTTACACACAATGACTGAGGTTAAAGTGTAGACTGTCAGCTTTAATTTGAGGGTATTTTCATCTATACTGGGTGAACTGTTTATAAATTACAGTACTTTTTCTACATAGTCTGCCCATTTTAGGGGACCAAAAGTATTGAGACGAATACACTTATATGTGTATTAAGGTAGTAAAAAGTTAAGTATTTGGTCCCATAAGAATAGAATATGATTCTAAACACATCTACATTAATGTGGATGCTACCATGATTATGGATAATCCTGAATGAATCGTGGATAATGATGAAATATCACAAATATCATACCCCCCCAAAAAATGCTAACCTCCCCTGTTATTGTAATGGTGAGAGGTTATTGTAATTGTGAGAGGCATGTCTTGGAGGTATGATATTTGTGTGTCTGTAACTTTCTCACTCATTATTATTCACGATTAATTCATGATTATCCGTAATCGTGGTATCATCCACATTAATGTATAATTGTTTAGAAACATTTTATTCTTATTTACAATAAAAGTCACTCCAAAATGACACAATACATTATTCACCATTAATTTCCATTCGGCACAAAATAATCTTAAACGCAACCAAAACAAACCGAAAATTCATCCCAAAATGTGTAGTCACTGCGCGCTACGAATATTGAATCAAACACTTAACTTTTTACTTCTTTAGTACACATAAATGGATTTGTCCCAATACTTTTGGTCCCCTAAAATGGGGGATTATGTACAAAAAGTGCTCTAATTTCTAACAAACTTTACAGTATATATTTAATTTAGTAGAGATGGAGTCAAGACTGAAAGCAGGACTAGACCCTTTGAATCCCAGACCAAGACCTATCCTCTTTAAACCCAGACCCAGGGTATCCAGACTAAGACTCCATATCATTTGTTGACAAAACCTGCAAATCCAATGCTGGAGAGGGATTGTGAGCTACTCTCGGGATCCAAGGTAGCTGTCCAGACCATGGGATGTAATTTCTCCCCCTCCAAGGTAGCTGTCCAGACCATGGGATGTCATTTCTTAACCAGGCACCACTGCTGCGCACTGGAGATTGTCCTCACCCACATAGGCATGTGAATGGCTGTTGAAACTGGAGTCATGACCTTTCCACACAAATACCAGCTGCTCAAGATTCCGTAAATGTGGTTTACTTTGAAGAACACTGGAATCTCTGCCCATGTGCACATCACAAGTTTGAAGAACATTCCAGTAGTGGCGGTCAGTGCCATTTAAGATGAAGGAGGACACATTTTTTTCTTGAGCATGGCCTTATTTCTATTACAGCATATTGGATGACTGTCATTCATATTCCATTCACCCAGTTGAATGTAACAGTAATAGGTTAAGGCTACTACATGATACTAGAATTTTCTCTATACCCATCATGAGGTTGATACAACCTAGCCCATGAATGAAAGTTTACAATGCAGGTGCACACAGGTCGAGAGACAAATATGAGGTGACAGACAGTGACACATGGATAGGCAGTGGCATTCAATACCGCCTTGCACACTCTTGCCTGCATCTAGCTGATTTAGGATGTAATCATTAGTCCAACAGTTGCAAACGAGAGTGTCTATTGGACAAATTCAAGTATGTTTATCTTCTGTTTAAGAAATGTTTTTCAACAGAATCGGTGGAATGAATACACCCCAGATCACGAGTAAACAATCAGCCACGTTTTATTCCTTCTAGCCTCCATGCGCTCTCCTCCTCTCACCTCTTCCCTTCGCTTGTGGACTTCAATGCACAACACATCAGCTGTATGTGACCTGGAGAAAAAACCTTTCCAAGCCTAACCACTACACACATCCTACATGTTGTCACCATATTAGCTAAAGTAACGTCATAGTCAGCATAGCTAATAGATCTAATGCGTTAGTAAACCTGCTACAATCATGCAGTAACTTTACAATGTACAGTCATTAAGCATTTACACCGGTGAGCCCCGGTGGCAATAAATTACCTTGAGTTGGTTTGTGTTGGGAGTTCCAGTTTGTGTTGGATAGTCATAGCTAGCAAGTGCAACTAGCTACACTAAGAAATTGAAACTGAAAAAAAACGGACAATCTCTCTCTATAAATATTTAGTCAACTACTAACCACATGCTCTGCAGTGCTCGGTAGCTGGAGTTTATGCCTTCAGTACTAGATTAATTATCTGATCCTTTGATTGGGCAGACAACATGTCAGTTCACACTGCAAGAGCTCTGTTAGGTTGGAGGACATCCTCCGGTAGTTGTCATAATTATTGTGTGAGTTTATGGAAGGGGGTGAGAACCATGAGCCTCCTAGGTTTTGAATTGAAGTCAATGTACCCAGAGGAGGACGGAAGCTAGCTGTGCTCCAACTACACCATGATGCTACACTACAAAGTGTTGTTGAGGCTGCTGTAGATCTTCTTTGCAAAATAGTGTGTTTTAATCAATTATTTGGTGACGTGATTATATTTAGTATAGTTTTACCTAAAAATTCTAACTTTTAAAATGTTTTACCATTTTTATGAAATTCACTGAGGAGGATGGTCCTCCCCTTCCTCCTCTGAGGAGCCTCCATTGCATTCCAGTGTTCTTCAAAGTCACCAATTTTGTCTGACACGGTATCTACAGTGATGGACAGTCAGGCATCAGATCCTCCCCAAATCTAGCCTGCAAAGCACAAGTGTCAGAGACTGGGATGGCATGTATTGGGACGTCTCTTGTGTCTTCGCATTGTGGCTTTGTGCTTCCTAAGCATGTGTTGTTTGACTGCTCCCAGCATTGCCTCATCTGGTGTTTTTTGGCCAGTGTCTATGCAATGTTCTTGTAATTGGAGATAACGTGCAATTCTCTTGAAATACTGATGCTTTGCTTCAATGCACATACACAGCAGATAAATAAGTGGGCCATATGCTATCAGCAGTCGGGGATAATGGATCAGAAACTGAATCTTTGGTATTTGCTTGTCTGGGAAGACCTTGAAAAATAGCATGAAATGCCACAATTTTCTCCTCCAGGTAAGGTACCCAAGTCCTGGTGGTAGATGCCATGATAATGTCCTCGATTTCTCTCAGTAATAGGTACACGTCCCATGCATCACAGGTGGTTATTTGGGTCCCAAAGTAACCTGAAGACAGTGGATTTCTCAGATGCACTTCCACCCAGATGCCCATTCGTCCACAAAGCATGCTCCGAGAGTGGTGGTGGTCTGGATGATCTGCCATGGTTGCCATAGGGGAAGTTATTGATCCCATAATTTAGCTGGGCCACAGTGATGTCTTTTCTTGTTCCTGTAACACCAACCTCAGCACTGCAGGTATGACACCCTCAAGGAAGTCATGCATCACATCAAGGGGAAATAAGTGCACAATGGGTGAAGGTGCATATAACATCTCAGAGAAGTAGCATGGACTTCTGACACCATAGACTACGGCAAATTCTGTTTTTTTGGGGGGGGTGGCTGCCTGCAGTTGGTAGTTGTAATTTGTTGAGTCACACTTGGTGAACTCCCCCTCTGTAAACTTCAAACAGAACCCTCCCTTGGTTGCTGTGCAAAAGCGACAGGTCCTTCCTGAACTGCAGTTTTAGATGAACCAGCAACATCATGGGCAGAGAGGTTGCCATTGGAGATTGTGGCAATGGTGCCACGAAATAGATTTCCTTCTCCGTTGCACTCCAAAGAAACACCTGGTGTCTCCAACAGCCTGATATCATCAAGCATAGGCTGGAAGATGTCTTTGTAACAAGTTACTACTTTCTGAATTATCTTGTGTTGTATCAAGGTGGAGAGGTATGTGTCTTGAGGCTGGGATATGTGTTTCCACTCAATATTGCCAATTTTTAAATACGCAGCTTGTGTATTTAGAGGATTAACAACCTCAAATTCACCTACAGTTGAAGTCAGATGTTTACATACACCTTAGCCAAATAGATTCAAACTCTTTTATTTTTATTTTTTACAATTCCTGACATTTAATACTTAGTCTTAGGTCAGTTAGGATCACCACTTCATTTTAATAATGTGAAATGTCAGAATAATAGTAGAAAGAATGATTTATTTCAGCTTCTATTTCTTTCATCACATTCCCAGTGGGTCAGAAGTTTACATGCACTCAATTAGTATTTGGTAGCATTGCCTTTAAATTGTTTAACTTGGGTCAAACGTTTTGGGTAGCCTTCCACAAGCTTACCACAATAAGTTAGGTGAATTTTGGCCCATTCCTCCTGACAGAGCTGATATAAATGAGTCAGGTTTGCAGGCCTCCCTGCTGGCACACGCGTTTTCAGTTTGCCCACAAATCTTCTATAGGATTGATGTCAGGACTTTGTGATGGTCACTTCGATGCCTTGACTTTGTTGTCCTTAAGCCATTTTGCCACAACTTTGGAAGTATGCTTGGGGTCATTGTCCATTTGGAAGACCCATTTGCGACCAAGCTTCAACTTCCTGACTGATGTGTTGAATCAATATATCAACATGATTTTCTTACCTCATGATGCCATCTAGTTTGTGAAGAGCACCAGTCCCTCCTGCAGCAAAGCACCTCCCATTTTTGTTTCATCAGACCAGAGGACAATTTTCCAAAAAGTACAATCTTTGTCCCCATGTGCAGTTAAAAAAAGTCTGGCTTTTTTATGGCAGTTTTGGAGCAGTGGCTTCTTCCTTCCTGAGCAGCCTTTCAGGTTATGTCGATATAGGACTTGTTTTACTGTGGATATAGATACTTTTGGTACCCGTTTCCTCCAGCATCTTCACAAGGTCCTTTGCTGTTGTTCTGGGATTGATTTGCACTTTTCACACCAAACTACGTTCATCTCTAGGAGACAGAACGTGTCTCCTTCCTGAGCGGTATGATGGCTGCGTGATCCCAGGGTGTTTATACTTGCGTACTATTGTTTGTACAGATGAACATGGTACATTCAGACATTTGGAAATTGCTCCCAAGGATGAAAAAGACTTGTGGAGGTCTCCAAAACATTTTCTGATGTCATGGCTGATTTCTTTTGATTTTCCCATGATGGCAAGCAAAGAGGCACTGAGTCTGAAGGTAGTCCTTGAAATACATCCACAGGTACACCTCCAATTGACTCAAATGATGTCAATTAGCCTATCAGAAGCTTCTAAAGCCATGACATAATTTTCTGGAATATATGTAAATTTCTGTCCCTCTGGAATTGTGATACAGTGAATTATAAGTGAAATAATTTGTCTGAAAACAATTGTTGGAAAAATTACTTGTGTCATGCACAAAGTAGATGTCCTAACCGACTTGCCAAAACTATAGTTTGTTAATAAGAAATTTTTGGAGTGGTTGAAAAACAAGTTAATGAGTCAAACGTAAGTGTATGTAAATTTCCGACTTCAACTGTACAGTACATAAAAATTAAGCCGGACCATTTGCGAGAATAAAGGATTGCTCTTGAAGAAATCCCTGTCTATGAAATCATTCAAGATTTAATAGTCTGCACGTTCTTCTTCTTCTCCATTTAAGCTTTCACAGACATCTCCATTTTGTGCCACCTTAAAAACGTACGGTAGTGGGATGTATTGGAAACTGGCTCTGTCCTGTTCTTCACCACTCAGATGTATCTCTCTCTGTCTTGCCATTCCTATTTCTCTGCAGCAGTATTGCTCCCGCATCCACTATGTACTGATGCATTGCATACACTCTTCAAAAGTGGTTCAAAACCTCACACAAGTCATTGCCCTCATCTACATTGATATGAATCTTCCCGAAGGTGGATTTTAAAGGCCTCGCTGTAGTGGGACAGGAATTAATCAACATTGGAATGAAGGTCCTCCCCTAGACTGTTCTGCACAGTCGCAGGACCACAATGCTTCTCTCAGATCTTCAACATAGGAAGGCAGAGGTTTCTCTTAAGGCTTTTAACCAAGTCCTCAGTTTTGCAGTCCACGGACTCAATGACATTAGTTGCAGGCGGCCAAGCGAGATCAGGATCATCATCGTCCACGTCTTCCTCGATGAAGTCAGGCACAGGGATAACAGAACCATTAGACGTATCTTTCGTCAAATCTTTGTGATTTCTGTATAAATGCAAAGCATTTACAGCTTTTCATGCGACCTCCAAGTCCACATGTTAACAGTAACACTGGATCACTCTGGTGATATAGACCAATGTGGCGAATCTGTTTTATGAGGTGGAAGAAATGCGTGTTGCATATTGGGCAGTTAAACAAAGCAGGCCTTTTGACAGGTGTTTACATTTTTTTTTTAACTTGGAAAAGAGAGGTTTAAGTCCTTCAATTGATTCTGCTGAAGCCACTGGAAGACATCCTCCAGAGACCATCCAGGTACTTCAGCATTTCTGAAAATAAACAATGAAATGAGGTTAGTAAATGTCATAGTGGGCCCCATTCGTTCTAATGTTTTGTTGGTGAGATTTATAACAAGCATTGGGTGATCAAAACGCTGCTTCGCTGCCACCTGGAGAAAGAAAAACATAACTCTTTTTATTATATTTTTTTTAGGAACACTTTTCATCTCGAGGGTAGACTCAGGTACATGCATCACCCTGCAATAGGCCACTCCAGCTTGTCACAGCTCGGGCAAGCAGCACTATCCTAGGAGGATACTTCAGTTAGGATATACAGAGGCACTTACATACCCTGTCCCCACCCTGGCTCCATGAACGAAGGATAGTTATGTGCCGACTTTGCGTCAGCCTCAACTCCCCTTTCATAGATTGGCTAACCCCTGATTGGAGCAAAGTAACGGGCAGGAACACCCATGACCAAAACCATTTCACCAAAGAATTTAGATGCCATTTGTATGCTAATGGATTTCAGTTTGTATTGACTGTTATGTGGGTGTAATTCCACTTAAGAATGTAAATGCAGCAATCCTACAACACATTCTTACCTCCTTCTTGATCCCAATTTAATTGTGTCCATGTTCTGTCCTAAGAATAATTCCAAAGGGGGGCGTGTCATAGAAAAGTTGTACAAACATTAAGAGATTAAGATATTCAAATAATATTGAAAGACACATGACATCATCAAACAATTACATAGTTGAATTGCTTAAGCAAAACAGCACCATATTATCAACCTTACCTCTTTACATTTCATAGATCCTTCCAATTTTGGAGCCCTCCTGCTAAAACCGAGTAGAACACACAGGGGAAAACCCTCGCCTAACATTCATGTTGTGAAATAACTGCCATAAAAGCCTAATATCTAAGTTCCATTTTATCAGTCTGCCTAGAAAGATTCCTAGGCAACATTTTACTGGATGACAATAATGTTTGGGGTTTCTGCATACAGTACATGTACCATATAAAAGAAGGTATGGTACATGTATGCCGTAGCAGGCTATATAAACATGAAGCCCTCCGTTTTCAGATTTAGTTCGCCATGACATCTCAGGATAGGTCCTCTTACTTTGGCTAGCTAAGCTAATTTAGCTGTCTCTCAAAAGTTAACTCTCAATTGGACACTAATGGGAGTGTTTGAAGCCATGTTAGCTTTATGGAAGCATTATAGAATATATGGGGCAGAATATCGTTTTGTAAACACTACAACCTGCTAGTTGCACAGGAGGTTCGAGGCAGATGGGCTTGGAATTCTTAGAACGGTATCAAACACATCGTTCCCAGGTGTTTGACGCCATTCCATTTGCTCCGTTCCGGGCAATATTATGAGCCGTCCTCCCCTCAGCAGCCTCCTGTGGAGTTGCCTAGTTAGCTAGGAAATTAAAGTAAACTAAACGTTACTTAACGGTCATTGAGTTACCCGGTTTGGCTAAAGGTAATTCTAACGTAGCGTTACTAGACATGGAAGCTGTTCACAGAAAACCATATTGTCGTTCATTACAGTACACCGGTATGAGTTAAAGTTCTCATATTTCAGTATATATTCGGAGCCAAACATCAACCCAATTGACCTGTTTTACTGATGTCTCATTTCAAATTTCGTCATGAGCGTTTTCAGTTGTAATTATGAAGTTCCCTCAAGAACCCCACCTCCGAAGAGGTTCTTGGAAGAACCATTTGGGGGTATTTTTAATTGCCAAGAACCCTGAGGTTCTTCGAGGAGGATCTTAGAAGAACTCCTGTCTAACTCCAACATTTTTTTTAGTATAGGCCTACTGAAACATGAGTCATTTGTGAACTTGGCCTAGGTATCCTTCACCATCATGTGCAATCAGAACAGGCCATATTGTCTAACCGTTTTTCAAAAGGTCATTTAGGGCCTCCAGTCAACATTACTTGGGATTGCACGTATGCACATGACTGTGTGTAGACTACAATTTCTGTAATAGGCCTAATCTTGGGACGGTTTTGTTCCTTTATGGTTATGTAGTGCTTAGGGTGAACTCTTTCAATGTTTAGGAATATGTGCATCACTATGACAGTAACTTGACACACTGTTGAGTCCCCAGGAAATGTAAAAGGCTACTCTTATCTCCCTTAACCAACCAATTGGTTTGTGCTTGTTTAGGGTCGTGCAAGGACACACAAATGCAAGTCAGGGAGATACAGTGAACTCGGAAAAGTATTCAGACCCCTTCACTTTTTCCACATTTTGTTACGTTACAGCCAGATTGTGTTTTTTCCTCATCAATCTACACACAATACGCCATAATGACCAAGCAAAAAAGTTATTAAAAAAATACACATTTAGTAAAAGTAAAAAACTGAAATATCACATTAAAATACGTTTTCAGAACCTTTGCTATGAGACTCAAAATTGAGCTCAGGCGCATCCTGTTTCCATTTATCATCCTTGAGATGTTTCTACATCTTGATTGAGACCACCTGTGGTAAATTCAATCGATTGGACATGATTTGGAAAGGCACACACCTGTCAATATAAGGTCCCACAGTTGACAGTGCATGTCAGAGGACAAACCAAGCCAGGCCAAAGGAATTGTCCGTAGAGCTCCGAGACAGGATTGTGTCGAGGCACAGCTCTGGGGATGGGTACCAAAAAATGTCTGCAGCATTGAAGGTCCCCAAGAACACAGTGGCCTCCATCATTCTTAAATGAAAGAAGTTTGGAACCACCAAGACTCTTACTAGAGCTGGCTAACCAGCCAAACTGAGCAATCGAGGGAGAAGGGCCTTGGTCAGGGAGGTGACCATGAATCCGATGGTCACTCTGACAGAGCTCCAGAGTTCTTCTATGGAGATGGGACACCCTTCCAAAAGCACAACCATCTCTGCAGCACTCCACCAATCAGGCCTTTATGGTAGAGTGGCCAGACAGGTAGAGTGGCCAGACACTCCTCAGTAAAAGGTACGACTTGGTGTTTGCCAAAAGGCTCCTAAAGGACTCTCAGACCATGAGAAACAAGATTCTCTGGTCTGATGAAATCAAGATTGAACTTTCTGGCCTGAAAATGCCAAGCGTCACGTCAGGAGAAAACCTGGCACCATCCCTAAGGTGAAGCATGGTGGTGGCAGCATCATGCTGTGGGGATGTTTTTCAGCGGCAGGGACTGGGAGACTAGTCAGGATCGAGGGAAAGGCGATCACAGCAAAGTACAGAGAGATCCTATCCTTGATTAAAACCTGCTCCAGAGGACTCAGGACCTCAGACTGGACCTCAGGGCGAAGGTTCACCTTCCAACAGGACAACGACCCTAAGCACACAGGTAAGAAAATGCAGGAGTGGCTTCGTGACAAGTCTCTGAATGTCCTTGAGGAGCCCAGCCAGAGCCCGGTCAAACATTTCTGGAGAGACTTGAAATTAGCTATGCAGCAACGCTCCCCATCCAACCTGACAGAGCTTGAGAGGATCTGCAGAGAAGAATGGGAGAAACTTCCAAAATACAGGTGTGTCAAGATTGTAGCGTCATACCCAAGAATACTTGAGGATGTAATTGCTGCCAAAGGTGCTTCAGCAAAGTACTGAGTAAAGGGTCTGATTTTTTTTTAAAGGGTCTGACTACTTATTTATAATACAGCCGTGGCAAAAGTTGAGAATGACACAAATATTAATTTCCACAAAGTTTGCTGCTTCAGTGTCTTTAGATATTTTTGTCAGATGTTACTATGGAATACTGAAGTATAATTACAAGCATTTCATAAGTGTCAAAGGCTTTTATTGACAATTACATGAAGTTGATGCAAAGAGTCTATATTTGCAGTGCTAACCCATCTTATTCAAGACCTCTGCAATCTGCCCTGGCATGCTGTCAATTAACTTCTGGGCCACATCCTGACTGATGGCAGCCCATTCTTGCATAATCAATGCTTGGAGTTTGTCAGAATTTGTGGGTTTTGTTTGTCCACCTGCCTCTTGAGGATTGACCACAAGTTCTCAATGGGATTAAGGCCTGGGGAGTTACCTGGCAATGGACCCAAAATATCGATCTTTTGTTCCCCGAGCCACTTAGTTATCACTTTTGCCTTATGGCAAGGTGCTCCATCATGCTGGAAAATGCATTATTCATCACCAAACTGTTCCTGGGTGGCTGGGAGAAGTTGCTCTCGGAGGATGTGTTGGTACCATTCTTTATTCATGGCTGTGTTCTTAGGCAAATTGTGAGTGAGCTCACTCCTTTGGCTGAGAAGCAACCCCACACATGAATGGTCTCAGGATTCTTTACTGTTGGCATGACACATGGTAGCGCTCACCTTGTCTTCTTCGGACAAGCTTATTTCCGGATCCCCCAAACAATTGGAAAGGGGATTCATCAGAGAAAATGACTTTACCCCAGTCCTCAGCAGTCCAATCCCTGTACCTTTTTCAGAATATTAGTCTGTCCCTGATGTTTTTCCTGGAGAGAAGTGGCTTCTTTGCTGCCCTTCTTGACACCAGGCCATCTTCCAAAAGCCTTCATTTCACTGTGCTTGCTGATGCACTCACACCTGCCTGCTGCCATTCTTGAGCAAGCTCTGTACTGGTGGTGCCCGATCCCGTAGCTGAATCAACTTTAGGAGACAGTCCTGGCGCTTGCTGGACTTTCTTGGGCGCCCTGAAGCCTTCTTCACAACAATTGAAATGCTCTCCTTGAAGTTCTTGATGATCCGATAAATTGGCAACAATTTGCCTGTAAAGCCTTTTTTGTGCAAAGCAATGATGACGGCACGTGTTTCCTTGCAGGTAACCATGGTTGACAGAGGAAGAACAATGATTCCAAGTACCACCCTCCGTTTGAAGCTTAGAGTCTGTTATTCGAACTCAATCAGCATGACAGAGTGATCTGCAGCCTTGTCCTCGTCAACACTCACACCTGTGTTAACAAGAGAATCACTGACATGTCAGCTGGTCCTTTTGTGGCAGGGCTGAAATGCATTGGAAATATTTTTTGGGGGATTCAGTTCATTTGCATGGCAAAGAGGGACTTCGCAATTAATTGCAATTCATCTTTTCATTCTTCATAACATTCTGGAGTATATGCAAATTGCCATCATACAAACGGAGGCAGCAGACTTTGTGAAAATTAATAATTGTGTCATACTTTGGCCATGACTGTACATTTGCAAAAACCTCTTTCCGTCTATTTTGTAACCTGTATTGCGCAGCTGTCAACATTTTTGTCCTCAAATGAAACTGGTATATTTTTCTATTTATTCCAATCCAATTCTCAGAGAATTTTTATCTTTAATATTTGGCAGAGAAGCAAGTAGGCCTACCTCTCCCACTTGCATCCTCCATTTTTGCAGTAATGCTGCAATCAGTTGGTTGTAACTTTGTATTGAGCAAACATTCCCATATTCTTGATCACTGGATGTGACATACAGTAACTCCACCATTTCTATTCATAGTATCATGAATAAATGTACTTAAAAAAAATCCCTCACCTAACCTTCATGTTGTAAAATAACTGTTATACAAGCCTAATATCTAAGTTCTATTTTATCAGTCTGACAAGAAAGATTCCTAATAATATTTTGGGTTTCTGAAGGGCATACATACAGTACATGCACAATATAAAGATGGGATGGTACATGCATGACCCCTCGTAGTATTGCATGCTGTAGCAGGCTATAAACATGAAGCCCACCATTTTCAGATTTAGTTTATTTAAAGTGTCTAGTTTGAGAAACAGACGCCTCACAAGTCCTCAACTGACAGCTTCATTAAATAGTAGCTGCAAAACACCAGTCTCAACTTCAACAGTAAAGAGGCGACTCCGGTATGCTGGCCTTCTATGCAGAGTTCCTCTGTCCAGTGTCTGTTCCTTTGCCCATCTTAATCTTTTCTGTTTTTTGCCAGTCTGAGCTATGACTTTTTCTTTCCAACTGTCTGAAAAGGCCAGCATCCCGGAGTCGGGACTGAAAGCACTTAATTGCCACACAAAGGGGAAAGGGGGATACCTAGTCAGTTGTACAACTGAATACATTCAATTGAAATAGGTCTTCTGTTTTTAACTCAACCCCTCTGAATCAGAGAAGTTCCTCCTCTGTAAATTGGCTTTCCAGGTCTTTCAGTACATTTGTTAATTTTAGATTATTATTAGGAAAGAAATCCTTACAGTTAATATCATTCAGTGGAGATAGACAATATGCTTAAAATATTATGCTTCCTCTCTCAAAATATAATTTGGTGAATCATGGATGACTGTTTCTGTAAATAATTTTTGGTAGCATTTCTATGTTGATGTTTCTTACCTGGTAATCCCGGGTTTGTACAGCAAAGGAAAGATAGTGATGACGCTTATTGCGATTGGTTATTCCCCGTCATTTGCAACAATCGCAATGAGGCGTTGCAAGCTGTGTACTCTATAGCTCGCTTTAAGACACCCATGGTGAATGTGACAATGGTCAAATGTTTGATATAATTTTATATAATCACTTTGCCTTCTCTTTATTATCGCCTACTATGTTGGCATGTATTTAAAAAGAAAATCAATTCTGATGGTTGTTAAAAGCATAATTTTTTACAATATTAGCTTTATATCATCACTCCCGTCTAACAAATCTAAATCGCTTTGGCAACAGTAGGCCGCAGGTGAGTTGCGGATAATGTCACAGACCTTTTAAAAGTTGTATCATTTTTTAATCGAACTCAAAGTTAACATAAGCCTTAGATGCATTCAATTGTCCTACTTACAGGCATACCCAATTTAGGCTTTTTATTCTCTATTTAAGTATTTTTTCTAAGTATTTAAGCAGATCATGTGAAATAGGCATCTAGTGAAATCACTGTCAAAGACACAGGAGATACTGTTGCATGTAGGTTTACATCATTTAAGGATTGATCATATAGAAATAGCAAAACATTTGAACAACTAAAAAGTAATTAGCATGTGGTGCAGGAACCACTGACTTGCTGCATTTATTTTATTATCAAGACACCTGCTCATAACTCTTAACGGGTTAACTCAGCTCATGAGGTGTCCTAAATATCTGCCTACTAGGTATGACTTATCTTTTATTTTTGCCCATAAGAGTAGGAGTAAAATCTCTATTCTCGGCACTAATGACCAATTTTCGACTCACACTGTGGATATGGGTCCAGATCTGACAATAAAGGAGACAAATATACTTTCAAAATAAACCATTGAAACAAAAGAAAATAAATATTGAAATCTTTATTTCATGTTTCGACAAACCCTGTTGATGTTGCAACAAGGACATCAAAAATACAAACGGACGAGTAACAGCTTTGACAACAGTACGTCACATCACAATGATACATAAACAGAGCAGCTCTGTCACCACCTGGTAGCCAGTCCCCTGCAGGACTTCATTGTATCACTATAAGGCAGCACAGACAGAGTTTCTTTGACAAACTGTTCACTGGCATTGTTTCAGAGCAGAGTATGGGGTGTGTTCATTAGTGCAATCCATAGCAAAACAATTTGCAACAGAAAACCACTTGCACTGAAAACGATAATTGATTGGACAAGTTGAAGTTAGTCCCTCCCTGTTTTGGCACTTTAGCTTCCTAATGAATACACCACAGGTGCTGCACAGAGCAGAGTCGCCACTGACCTTCAACGACACCCGCCATCTCTGCTACTGACAGCAAAGGCCAATAATCCCATCAACACAACCAGATCGTCTCCAGTGCAGACTGTCGGAAGTGCACAGCTGCGTCTCAGGTCTCAAGGGCAGAGTGAGTAGCAGGGAAAGACCCACCTATGGCAGGGTTCAGTCAGTCAGTGAGTCAGGTCAGTCAGGGGTGGGATGCTCCAGGCTGAGTCCCAATGAAACTCCAGGGAGGGAGCTCCCGGACCCTCACAGGCCCAGCGATGCCTTGAGGAGGACGGCCATGTCCTCAGACATGGTGCCCTCATCACCTGGGCACGAAGGGGGAAAAGAAGAAGAAAAGAAACATACGATAATGTGATGACTCCTGTTCTCAACGTGTGTTACTGATGCATTACATGAAAAAGGAGAGGGGCCATGGACACTGAGCTTTGGGTTGAGCACCTCTTTCTCACAATTAAAGACGTTGAAATGTCTGTGTGTGTATGTGGGCAAGCTCGACTGTGTCCCTCCCCCCAGGTTCTTACCCTCCTCGGCAGCGGTCATGTCCTGCTCCAGTTTGAGCTTCTTCTGGCCCAGCTGCAGCATGCCACCCTCTATGGTGTCCTTATGGATCAGTTTGATCACCTGGACAGTCCTGCAGCAGGAGATGGACAGACACTGACCTTCAGTCATTCATCAGAGCAGTGTCCATTCCCTCAGCATCACTAGATCCCCCTATTTTGTCCTCACAGTACCTTCTCTAGGGCCAGAGGGGTTTTCCTGACCACATGGCACCTCGTCACTACTAATAAAGACTTCTCTGTAAGCGAGACATCTCTCGCTACAGATCTCCCTATCGCCCAAATTTAGCCTAGCCCAGACCATACCACCTCCCTGGTCTCACCTGGTCTGGCCCCCCTTCTCGGTCTGACCTGGTCTGGCCCCTCCCTGTCGGTCTCACCTAGTCTGGCCCAATCTGTGGCAGCGGTCCTCTGCCTGCTTGTCGTTGTAGGGGTTACAATCGATGTCGTGCATGATGACCACGTTGGCTGAGGTCAGGTTGATGCCCAGGCCGCCCGCCCGCGTCGACAGCAGGAACACAAAGATCTCCGGGTCCATATTGTAGTCGTCAATCAGCACGATCCTGCACCAAACAAACAGAGGTGGGTCTAGGGATTACAGTGGCTCCGTGCATTTTCTCGACACTCCAGAAGTAGGAGATTCACTAGTAGCAGTGAGATACAATACTACCAACAATCTCAGAGATTTGCCAGTGAACAGCTTTTTATTTAAATGTTATATGCACTATGTCCCCAAGTTACACATCCTATGGAAAAATACTGCACACAATTATGTTAGAAAGAACCCACCCAACCCAGCTCACCTGTCTGCTATGGGTGTGGAGCCATCCAGTCGGACATAGCGGTGGCCCAGGTGTTTAAGCAGAATCTCCACAATGTCCAGCATCATGGTGAACTGACTGAAGAGTACCACCCGGTCTCCCTGCCGAAAGAGCAGAGCACAGCACAGCCACATCACATATCGGGTGTATTCACGACGAACCAAAACGGGACAAAACAAGTGGGACTAACCTGAAATAAGATACACTTGTTTTCAATCCAAAATGTTTTGCTACTGTGTGCACTAATGAACACACCCCGTGAAACGATCTGAACATGGCAGATCGAAATATAATGACTAGAGATAACCCTGATTCCACACCATACTACAATGTACATCCTCCAGAATGGGCCCGAGGCTAAACTCAAGAAAGAGTCGGGAGAAACACTCAAAACAGAGTAATAAAATAACTAGTCTCTCTCCTTACCTTGGTCTTAAGTGTGGCCAGTAGCGTCTGGAGCAGGTGGAACTTCCCGGAGTCCAGCAGTAGGTCTTTCTCCAGCTGGTATTTGTGCAGCGACGAGTACTGCTGGCACAGCCGGTGAAGCTCAAAGTCCGACATCACCGCCATGTCCTCCTGGATCAGCACCGGGTCCGCGTCCAAATGGGTCGGCTCCTAGGGGGAGGGGGATGAATACAAATATACATATTGAGAAAGACAGAAAAAAAAGGGAGAGAGGGTTGACAGAAAGACAGAAGAGATAAGGGTGGTAATGTAGTTTCTTAGGAGATTAACTTACTTGATTTATATAAATCTACAGAAAAAAACTAGGACACAAACACAAAATGGCCAATAAAGCAGCAACCTTGAGCATGAGGTGACTCATGGCCTCGAGTCGCTCTGTGGTGTAGTACTGCCGGTGGAGCAGAGGGTGGTTGGCCATCTTCCTCAACTGCATCATCACGTTGCACAGCACTTTCTCTACACAGATGGAGATGATGTGAGCGAGTGGTTGAGCATGCGAGAGAGAGCGAGAGCAATAGCGAAGGAGAGAGAAAACAGTTTGGTTGAAATTAGGGCACAGGATGTAAGATGCCGAGCACACAAACACGCTTATTGTGCCTGCTATGCACCACCAGTCTCTCACGCCACTGCTGTAACACTACACTGAATATGGTGAAGATTACCCTAGACCCTGATCTTGGGTCAGTGTAGCACTTTCCCCCACTAATGGATAAGATTAGGATTGGGAGAGTAAAATCTGATCCTAGATGTGCATTTAGGAGAAACTTCACCCTGGACCTACACTACAGTTCAGTGCAGTACATACTCTCTCCGATGGCAGACTTCTTGAGCTTGCCCACCATGTTCTGGTAAAGCAGCTGCTGCTTCTCGCTCATGGTGCAGAATTCCAGCCTCTCCTCCTTCGCTGGCAGCTGCTTAAGAACCTGAGAGACACACACACAAACGAGTGCAATACGCACACCCCCCCCACACACATCTTTAAATATCACATTGTGAACCATCCAGTATTTCTCAGTGTAAGTCACTTTGGGAGTGCCCTTACCTCGCTCTTAACTCGTCTGAGGATGAAAGGTTTCATGATGAGTTTAGCCTGGGCGATGCGGTCCCTCTCAAAACGACTCTGTTCCTCGTGGGATTTCTACCACACAAACATCAAGACACACATCCTGCTGTGAGAGTCCCACTTAACACGAGGGGAGTGGGACATGGGCCTGTACTCACAAAGTGTCTCAGAGACGGACTGCTGATCTAGGATCAGAATATTTCTATGCCAAACTTGACCCTTGACCTTACCATGGAGAACATCTTGGCTATCTGCGTGGTGCTGCTGGAGAACATGGAGGGCATGATGAAGTTGAGCAGCGACATCAGCTCCAGCAGGTTGTTCTGCAGAGGGGTGCCGGTCAGGAGCAGCCGGTGCTCCGCCTGGGGACACACAGACAGGTGGTCAGACAGGGAGACACGCAGGGACAAACAGGTAGACAGACGGAGACACGGGGACAGACGGAGACAGGGAGTCAGAATCACAGACAGCGAGAAGGAGCCAGGCAGACAGAGTCAGGAATGTCCGAGAGATTAAAAAAAAACACTGATGGCTAGACAGCGGGACATCAACTCTATTGCACACAACAACTGCTTCTACTACTTGTCAATGTGGAAGTGTGAGGTGTTGTGCCGTGAACTAACGTTGATGGCCATGAGGTGGCGGTAACGGAGGGAGTTCATGTTTTTCAGCATGTGGCCCTCGTCGAACACGGCATACTTCAGTCTGAGCTTGCGGAAGAGACTGCGGTCGCTGTCGTTGCCGATGGCCAGATTGTAGCTGCACAGAGAGAAATTACACCCAAACATGAGCATTTGTAGTTGAACTTACATTCTGTATGTAGACCTACATCGCCGCACACACACGCACGCACACACACACTAGGGAATGCTTCAGCACATTTAAGAAGCAAGGCGTTTTAGTTCCAGTGAACTCCCTGTATGTATCTAATTGACTCATTGTGTTGTCAACACACAGGTTTGGAAACATAGCCCGGGCGATTCAGCAGTCTTCATTTCCCATATGGCTGCCTCAAACAGCGTGTAATGCTCATTAAAATCAATCATTAATGCATTACAAAGTGCTTTTCTGGTTCAGACAGACACGTACGTAGCCCATTAAAACACCCCTGCAAGGTTCTGGGGTGAAGTTGCCCCAAGATCCTGATCTGGGGCCACTGCATTTCCCCACCCAATGGTTAAGGTTTGGATCGGGGGAGGGGAAGCTGATCCTAGATCTGCACCTAGTGGAAACATCAACCCGGAGCAGCTGATAGTCACAATGTCAAGGACAGAGGACGCAATGCTCTTCCCTTCCACTAGAGCTCATTGTGGTTCCACCAATAGACTGAAACCTATTCGACAATATTGTGCGTACGTGTATGTGTACTCACGTGGACACGATGACGTTGAAGTCCACCTGATTGCTGAGGATGTCATGTCGCAGGTACCGCCGGTCCTCCACAGAGCCTGAACATACCAACAGGGGATGTATTCATTAGCGATGGGGGCAAGACATCTGTACAGTTACATATCGGGATATTATTGTTTACGATATATTGTATCGTATCATCTTGACAATATCACAATATTATTTGGCCGCGAGTTGGTTGCACCTGCACCAAAACGCCTGTATTTCTCCTTTACAGCTTGATCTCTATCTTCTTTAAAATAGAGAGTCAATCTGTTTTCAGCCATTTGATTTCCATGACTGACCAAAACTCATTTTCTCATGGATCTCTTGTCCCTCTGCAGCAGACATATGGTGAGCAATATGTTTGGAACACACGAATCGCAAAAAACTAAAATCACCGTATCGAATCGTAATACACATAGAATCGCGAGAATCGCAATACTTATCGTATCAGCACCTAAGTGTCGTGATAATATCATATTGTGAGGTCCCTGGCAATTCCCAGCCCTTGTATTCATCATGAAAAGAGTGTTTCTGTTTGGACAAGTTCAGGTTAGTTCCTCCCCGCTTCGGCCCATCTTCTTCCACTTGGTTCCTAGGGAAAACAAACCGGCTTAGACTCACAGCTATGGATGATAAGGGAGAAAACGACTCACCGTAGTAGACTAACACCTTGAGACTAGGGCACCACAGCTTTAGCTCACGAACCCAGTTATCTGTAGAGAAAATACAGGTCAATTCAATCCAGTCCAATTGATAATATCTGTCATGTTTGGCATAATGTTTTGTTTCGGCTGAGTAAAGGGCAACGGTCGTTTAATGTGAAATGGTCACAGGTTTTTCACAAAACAGAAACATGCCAATAATACACTAATCCTTTGCTTAGGTCATGTGTTCTATTAGTGGTTATAAACAGGCTTAAAGTGGTTATAAAGTGACTGGCACGACGTGAGTAGAGCCCTTACCAAGGGTGGAGGAGGGCACAGTGATGAGGTGGGGGCCGTCGATGCCGTCCTGGTGCAGTCTGCCCAGGAAGGCTATGGCTTGGATGGTCTTTCCCAAACCCTGATTTGGTAGAAGAAAGATGATTTAAGAGAGATCGCGAGCGAGAGAAAGAGTGATAGAGATCCACATCTGCACTTCAAAGTATCAGTCTAAAACAGCATCACAAAGCCCCAGGTTTCATATAAGGACTTCAATCCCACACTGGCAATCGAAAAGTATTTAACCAGGGGTTGCAACTGTTTCAGGAAACAGAACCGAAAAAGTTCCAAACTCTGATTTAAACCAAACAAGGCAAACCCCTTTCCCTTTTGAATGTTAAAATAAATATTTCTCACCCTTTCCTTTCGTTCTCTGTCTGTGTGTAGCACCCTGCAGGTGCTACACCCACACACAATATTACTCAAATGCTCACTTATCTAAATCTGTTAGGTATTCATAAGTGTAGACTGTAGCAAACCGTTTGGCAACGGAAAATGTCTTGCAACAAAAACAATAGTTTCTGATTGGACAAGTTCAGGTTAGTCCCACCCTGTTTCAGACTGTTTACTTTCTAGTGAATACACCCCTGTTGAGGCATTTCTACACCATCCTGCCACAGTACATTGTTTTCTGTTGGTAACAGTTCTAGAACACAGGGAGGGGGAAATTCACAGAAAAAAAAAAATCATACTATATGTGGTTAAGACCCAAATGACACCCTATTCGCTAAGGGCTCTGGTCAAAAGTAGTGCACTATACACAGAGTGTGAAAAACATTAGGAACACCTTCCTAATATTGAGTTGCACCCCATTTGGTCCTCAGAACCGCCTCAATTCGTCAGGGCACGGACTATACAAGATGTCGAAAGCTTTCCACAGGGATGCTGGCCCATATTGACTCCAATGCTTCCCACAGTTGTGTCAAGTTGGCTGGATATCCTTTGGGTGGTGGAAAATTCTTGAAACACACGGGAAACGGTTGAGTGTGAAAAACCCAGCAGCATTGCAGTTCTTGACACAAACCGTTGCGCCTTGCACCTACTACCGTACCCTGTTCAACGACAATTCAATATTATTTTAGTCTTGCCCAATCACCCTCTGAATGGCACAAATACACAATGCAGGCCTCAATTGTCTCAAGGCTTAAAAATCCTTCTTTAACCTGTCTCCTCCCCTTCATCTACACTGATTGAAGTGGATTTAACAAATTAAATAAATAAGGGATCATAGCGTCATCTATGTCATGGAAAGAACAGGTGTTCCTAATGATTTGTACACTCAAGAGTATAAGGAATAGAGTGCCATTCGGGACACATCTAATGTATTCTCAAAAGCAGTGTTCACATTGGCAATTGGAAGTGACTAAAATCCTATTGATTTGCATATCCAATTCAAAGGGGGACAGGCCATCATTGTAAAATAAGAATTTGTTCTTAACTGGACTTGTCTAGTTAAATAAAGGGGAAATAAAAAAATCTATCTAGCTTGTTAATTGCTACAAACAAATGTTTGCATGTGTTAGAGAGATAAACAGCTACCTAGCTGTCTAGTTGACTGCTGTGGCTAGCCAAAAAGGACTTGTTTTGAGAGTTGGATCGTCTTATCCTTTGAGACGTTAAAAGTGTTCTTTTCCTATGCTTTTGAACATTCAAAGCAACTGGGAAACATCATGGCAGGCATTGTTGTCACATTTGCAAAAAGCAGTGTTCACTAACTTCTGAGTGACAGGAAGCACGAACACCACGGCACACACACCCGTCATTACCATGACAACTAGTGTAGCCTTGTCAGAAAATCACTGCTGTCTGAATACACAAATTCGATTTGGTCACTTGTAACCTTCTGTCAGTAGACATAAAAATATATATTTTTTAAATATCTATATTTGAGCATTAAGACCTGCAGTGTGAAGGCGGCTTAAGGGGTAAACCATCTCACCATCTCGTCAGCCAGGATTCCATTCAGCTTGTGTTGGTGCAGCAGGAGAAGCCACTTCAGCCCAATCAGCTGGTAGGGTTTCAACTGCAACCTGCATGGCAACCAATCACAATGCAAGACATTTACAGACAAACCAATCATAATACAAGACCTTCAACGACAAACCAAGCAAGACATTTAGAGGCAAAAAAAAGTATCTGTGAATTGTGGCATAACAACCTATTTAACTGTGATGTGACAGTTGTTTAATGGGGTTAACAAAAGGTTTATTATTTTATTCCTTTTAGACAAATCATATCAGACGTGGGGTTAACCGTTTTGAGAATACATCCATTATGCCATGGTAAATGGATAACTGGATTACCATGGCATTTACTTAACATTTGGATTGATCTATTAGTTACAACAATGAGGAGTTGTTCTCCCAGTCTGAATATAAAAGTATATGTTCCAAATGGAATCATATCCTAGACTCTTTACGGCACTATTTTTGACCAGGACCCATAGGGCTCTGGTCAAAAGTAGTGCACGATATAGGGAAGAGGATGCCATTTGGGACACAGGCTATAGTAGACTAGACGCAATCGTCTATGAATCAGGACAGCAGTGGAAGTTGAGCTCACTTACTTTCTGTTGAGTACTGAGGGCTGGGTCACGGAGCCCATGTCCTTGTCTATGACCTGGGTGACTCCCTTTACCATCTTGCCCGAGATGGTCTGGCACTTGGACATGAGGCCCTGGACCACGGCTCTCTCCCTCAGCACCACCCTGCAGCCCAGCAGCAGCTCTGCAGACAGGCCGTTCTCTTTGTGGAACACCTCCTCCTGAGAAACAGACACACAGCGAGACAGACAAGAGAGGCAGAGACAAACAAAGAGGTGTCGACAACCAGTCCAATCGCTCTTATCTTTTTCTGCTGACATGATAGTCGGGCAATTGTATTGTTCTACAACCAAGCCAAACCATGATTAACAGATAAGTGGCTATGTCATGATTGAGGACTATAGTACAGTGGGCCAACTGAATTCACGCCACAATCATAACATCTCCAACCTGCTGGTGGTGGAGCGTTTCCAAGTTTCCAAATATATTCACTGATCATGTACTCTTCCTTGGCAAATTACGGTGCGGTTCAGGTATTTCTCAGTCATATCAAACTCTATTATTTGAATGATGCTGTGTCTGCATGTTTGTATTACAATTATACACTTCAACAGTGTTTACCATCCCTGCTCCTGGGACATCAATGATTACACATTGTAACTATGCAATAGACTAGAAACATGATTTAAGTAAAGGCTGATTTGTAATTCATATAAACAGCAAAAAAATAAATATGCATATAGTATTTCAATGAGATACAGTACTTAATTTCAACCAGGGGAGAATGTGAAACGCTTTATTGAAAGAAGTTCATTACCCAGGTGTTATAAATACATAAAACATGCATTATAATTATGATAATTATAATATTATAAATACAAATTCAATCTGTACTTCAATGCACATATGGTGTGCATTATAAAACGAGGAAGAAAGAAGGTGGGGAGAGAGGTGTAGAAGACAGAAAGGGAATGAGGTAAGAACAGCAGCAGACAGCATATGATTAACGAATTTCAGTGCTACCCTAATATTCTCTCAGTTCATCACAATTGCAGTGTCTCCTAACCAGCCTTGGGCCCCCAGTTGGCCCGAAGGTTATCTTAAGAGTGGGTGAGGTGACGGGGGACCGGCATCCTCTCTCACATCAAAACATACCTGCAGATGAGACAGATGGATAGAGAGAGTGCATGATTAAGCCTTGTTTTTTTATTCTAACACGGTCAGTCATCATAATCATCAGGAGGTGAAACGCAAAACTGACCCTGGATCATTAACTCTGGGACAACTACATCTCTGTCTGTATTTCAATGTAAAGCATCTCTTTAATAACACTTCCTGTTGACCCAACTAAGTGACCTATGATCATGCTGTGCCCTCTGTGTCAGCCAGTTCAGATCCGGGAGGGGTTCACCAACACAGCTGATATAACTTAGAGGATTTAGGGAGAAGGGGGAGAGGGATGAAGTGAAGAAGAGAGACTATTATTGTGTGTGTGTGGTCTCACCAGGTGTCCAACCTGGCTACAGACTACTTTATGCTGAAAAACAGACATTAGGACAAACAATAGAAGATAATGTCAATAGAAGATACTGTATGTGATGCAGACACCTATCGGAGTGTACTTGAAACATTTAAATATAGAGGGCTATGTGTCTCACCACTTGGTAATTGCAAGGCTAACCCCCAGGGAAATCATGACTTGGCAGCAACAGATGGCAACAGATAGTCCCCTGAAACTGGCTGTGTTTATGTGGTGTAAATCTTAAAATTAGCAGCTGACATCTTAGGGGTTTTTAATTAATGCATGTGAGACAGGTTCCATGTACAACAAGACAGGCAGAGATGGAGAGAAAAAGAACACAGAACTGTTTAATTACCTCTGGTTATGGACACTTTACGCAGCTTCCGCGGCCTGTTCCTCGGACAGTGAACATCTGGCAATATCTACATTTTTGACCCCTTGATCAGCTCGCTCTCTGAAAGTAAAGAAAATAGCTTATTTTTTGTAGATATCAATCTAAAGCAGTAGATGTCATTTTCAGGATACGTCAATACAGCACAGAAAGCTTAACACCAGACTGATATTGTGGTTGTTCATTAGGTGATGGGAAATATGCAATGATACCTGCATCATCTACACGCTGCAAAGCCTCCCTAACTCTTTGTGACAGACATTGTGTTCTTTCATCCTTCTGTAAAAAAAGCTAACCGTTACACTGTCATGAAGTATGATAATATATCGACTATGAAACAAATATGACATGGCCTGCTTATGAGTTGCCATGAAAGAAAGTTAGATTTATTCAACTGAAAATGGCGAGAACGCTAATCGCTTTTGGTTAGCTTGAGAATAATAATTGCATGACTTTTCACTCTACGGTATGGATTAATATAATATAGTAGAATTTTATAAACCTACACTGAATCGTAAGAGCTAACTACTAGCTATTTAAAATTTGGACGGAAAAACGCCCAGTGCTGCTTACCTGAGATGCCATCATCACACAGTCCTTCATAGATGTCCGCTATGACTTCCTTTGTGTCGGGAAAAAGTTGCTTTCAGAACAATTATTTTTGATTGAATTTTTTTTTTTAAAGAAGAGTTTCTCTCAACAAAAAGGCACAAATGTACCTCCATAGCATATAACAATTTGCCTGTGAATAACCACACCTTCATACAAACGTGCTACTGTATGCAGAATTCTTGACGCACAACCGATGCTGCTGCCATATTCTGCCAGCACGCCCACAAGCGAGCCACTCAGGCGCAGAATGATGATGTGTGGGAGAGGGAAAGAAACGAGAATGGGAACAGCAACAATTTGTTGCAAGTTGGGGAGCTAATAGCTGAACAATAGAGACTATTCAACCTTTACTATCACAGACCAGATTTGCCCTAATGACCAAGGGTTAGCTTGCTACTCAATGTCATGAAGTAATGACTGTTCAAATAAGTTACCTTACGCTTTATATTTGATAGCGACGCTGTCCTTACGAACTACATAGCATATCATTACAACAGTATGTACCGGTATGTTAGCTAGCTACCTAACGTTAGTAGTTATACAACAAACTTGCCAGTATATTAACTATAGGCAAAACTACCCAACATTTATTGACTTGATTATTCCAGTCATTCTTAGCTTGGCTAAATGGTATAGTCGTTGTGCTTTCTCAATGGACATTCAGATGCTTTCATAAATTCGCTCTGGCTATCTATAGGCTGGACAATAGAACGAGTCAAAATTCACCCGAGGCTGAAGAACGGCTTAAGAACGTTGGCTAAGCTGGAACACTAGCTCGAGCCCATAGCAAATGAATGGACTTGAACATTCGCAGAGCCTGTTTTGACTGGAGTGATGCTTAGAATTCTATTTCGCCTAAATGGCACAAAAAAATGTATCCCCTTTTTATTTTACCACTACAATCTGTTCATCGGACAAAACTGGAAAAAAAACTACTTGTGTAGAAAGTAAATATCCGCACCTCGATGGTGTCAACTGTGCTTATGTCTGTGTAATGAGAAAGTAGGGAAAAACCAGAAATAGTAAAGTTTTTGTTTAGCGATCGATGACAAACGAGCTCACTGCCAGACTTACAAAGACGAGATTCTCCTGATTAAAATGGTGCCCGACTTGAAAAAAATCTAAATACACATTGCGAGATATTTGCCCAAATAGACAGACATGCCTATATTTCCCCCATAGGAAACAATGGGAAGACCGCAGATTTCCAATATTATTTTGTTGTGGTTTACATTTTAACTATAAAACAACGTGAGCAGGTCTCATTGCCAACATTAGCGAAGCAGGTATTATGACGTTGAACAATAAGCTGGGAATAGAACGTTCGGAAGGTGAGTTGGTGCCCGGTGCTCAATAGAACTAACAGGAGCTGGCAGGTTGAAAAAAAGCACTAAAATAAGGCCTGTTTTTTCACGATTACTTCAAATCGACGGCAAGCAGCTGGAAATATGGTCAAATTATGAAACTGGTCCAGCCTACTATCGACATGGATTTCAGGGCACTCTCATCTGAGTGTACCAGAGCGCAGAATAATTCATTTGAGCGCTCAACACCCGTTGAATATGGCCGGTGTCAGTAAACGTCGGGGAAAAAAAGCATAATTAAATTGTTTCCAGCACAGTTACCAACGCTCTAGATAACACAAACACGTGCTTGACTGCCGTTGTAAGGCCAGAACGCTCAAATCAACCGGTCTTGTCCGCCCGAAAGTCCAGTGCGTGCTCCGAGAGCGAAACAGTCTGAATTTACAAACTGACAATGCTCTGAATTTATGAGCGTCACGTTGTAGAGTGCCATATTTTCTGTTCCATCCTAACGGAAACTCAGAGGGTTTTTCATGGAATAGAAACACCATTAATAAAATTACTTAAGCAAGTACCAACCAAAAGTTTGGACACACCTACTCATTCTAGGATTTGGTGAATAATAGTGAAGACATCAGAACTATGATATAACACCGGTCTCCAGCGTGCCCCGCATTCTGTAGTACAGACATGCTCTGCTCTCCCTTATGTAAGGAATTAAGCACTTTCCCATGTTTACTACAGTATGTATTGTAGACTGCACAGTAGCCTAATAAACAAAAACACATTTCATTAATAAAATAATGGAGAAAAAAAACACTTTCAAAATGCAGATGTTGATTTAGTTATGGATCCATAACTAATTACTATTGGAATAATTATCACTGATTTACAGAAATATTGGAAGAATGTTGTGTAATGAAGGCAAACAATTTAGAATGTGCCAATCCTGTAGCCTACTCCCGAGAATTATGTTGTACAGCGCCATATTTTCCATTCCAACCTAATGTTATTTCAAAAAAGGTTGTAACTTCTCTGGTAATGCCAATACGGAATACTATCAAATGCTTCTCAAAGGTGCCCTCTGATGGTCAAACTAGCAGTAAAAGAAAAAAGTGGCTGAGAATTAAATGACGTGCCACAGAACATTGCATGCAAGGTGTGCTGCAGTATGACGCAACTTTTAAAGGAGGAACCACTGTAGGTGTTCCTTTTGTCCAGGTGGGAAAGGGCAGTGTGGAGTGCGATTAAGATTGCGTCATCTGTGGATCTTATCTGCGGTATGAGAATTGGAGTGGGTCTCGGGTATCCGGAAGGATGCTGTTTATGTGTGCCATGACCAGCCTTTCAAAGCATTTCATGGGTACCAACCTGAGTGCTACAGGTCAGTAATAATTTAGGCAGGTTGCCGTGGGTAAAATAATGTTAATTGTGTAGACAATCATCTAAAGAAAGTCAATGGTCCAAACCTTAAGTCTATCATAATCTGTTCAAACGTTACTAGAGTTTGTACACTTGTGAAATGGACAAAATTAGGATGACAAAATATAGGTCCATTATCTTTTCTAGATAATTTATATCTCAAATCAAATATTATTGGTCACAGATGTTAGCAGGTTAGCAGACGTTAATGCGAGTGTAGCAAAATGCTTGTGCTTCTAGTTCTGACCATGCAGTAATATCTAACAATCTCACACTCATTCTTATGTTTAATAAATGTATTGTATAGTGTGTGTGTGGCAGGCTTACAATGACGGCAAAAAACAACATTTGAGAGTGCGCTGACCCTGGTGCTAGAGGGGGTACGCGGCTGGAAGTTGAATGTTTGAAGGGATACAGAACTATAAAAAGTTTGGGAACCACTGGCATAGGATAAATACACTTCAACATGAAATCAATACACATTAGTAAGCCGTCAGCTGTATTCAGCACTTGAAGGAATGAGAGTGTTGTTTACTCTGTAATGACACTCTTGCAATGGATAAGCGGTGGAAAATGGCATACTATTCCCTATATAGGCTCTGAGTGGCACAGCGGTCTAAGACACTGCATCTCAGTGCAACAGGCGTCACTGCAGCCCCTGGTTCAAATCCAGGCTGCGTCACATCCGGCTGCGATTGGGAGTCCCATAGGGTGAGCCACAATTGGCTCAGCGTTGTCCGGGTTTGGCCGTAGTATGCCGTCATTGTAAATAAGAATTTGTTCTTAACTGACTTGCCTAGTTTAATAAAGGTTAAATAAAAAATATAGTGCAAGATTTATCCCTTGAACCATATGGGTCCGGGTCAAAAGTTGTGCACCATATAAGGAAAAGGGTGCCTGTTGGGACTCAGCCAAAGAGTTCTGCTCACGACAGGCCATGCGACTCCAGATGGCTGCTGGGGTGTTTTGGACCAAAAATCTGACTGGCTCTTTTTTCCAGTAGGTAACATTTCTACCTAGCTTTTATTTTTACAGCGGAGCGTGACCAGAAAGATACCAAGCTGTGATATTTTATTAACACATCTAGATTGAGAAGATATAGACTACTGTTATTTTCAGTGTTAACGTTAATGGAGAGGAAAAAACATCTCAGAGAGAGAGGGGGGGGGTGGATCTGTGGTCACTCAACACTTTAAATTTGATAGACTATCTTTAGCATCTCTATAATTGAAGTTCTCATACATTCCCTTAAAAAACTGAGGATATAACGCATCCCAGCAGCAGTGAAAGTAACACACACACGCTCTCTGAACGTACCATTCAAGGCACCGACACTTGTGCCTTCATTCCTCCCTGCAGTTTCCATGTTTAAAAGAACCTCATCTTGTTCTAACCTGCTGGGTTTACCTTGTGGAGGAGCAGACCCACTGTGCAACACTGCCGGCAGTGACACACCCGAGATTCTCTTTACATAATACATGACGTATGCCATTTAGCAGACACTTTTATACAAAGTGACTTAGTCATGCATGCTTACATTTTTCGTATGGGTAAGTTTCTCTTACTCACCAGGTCCTGCCAAACAGCAAAGGGCCGTAGCTCCACAATCTTCTGGGCCTTCTTCAATGAGCAGCCGGCGATGAGGGACAGCTCATCCAGCGATGCCTCCTGGAAGAAGCTCAGGATCTGGCCTTTGAGCGTGGATGTGCCTGCATCCTCCGCCACAAAATCTAGCTCGTCGTCCTCGCCCTCAAACTCACTGCTGGCCCCTTCCGTGTCCTCATCCTCCGAGCTGCTGGCCCTTTCATAGGAGGCGCGAACCTTCCTCTTCCTCTCCGACGCCTCCTTCTTAGCCACGCTGGTCCCGTTGGAGAGCTTCTGGCTGGTAGAAGTCGAAGAGGAGGACGAGGAGTTAGGCCTAGATTCAGGTGCAGGTTTCTTGAACAGCCATTTCAGAGCGGAAGCATTGCTTCGCCTGGCCTCCTCCTTGCTATCCTTAGACTCCCAACGGTCTCTGCTCGGCTTGGCATCACTCTTTGCTTTGCTTGGTTTGGCATTACTCTTGGCATTCAGTACCTTTTGCTTGACTTCAGGGGAGCTGGATACTTCAGGTGCACGAGAGTCTTCATCTTCAGCAGAATAATCAGTAAAAAAGGGCACAGTGAGGAATATAAGAAGTACAGTACAAATAAATATAGTATATAGTGGTTGTAGCAGCACATTATCAGTGATGTTTCAACTGGGTGAGGACAGCGTCATCTCACCTGGGTCCGAGAACATGCGCAGCACCTCCAGGGCGTCATCCACGTTCCACTCATGTTCCTGGAGCACGGACCTCAGTTCCTAGAGAGTGACAGACGGGGTACAATAAAACACTCTTCATTAAGATGTGGATTCTCTCACCTGGAGTGTCATGATCATGTCTCTACCGAAGTGTATGTGGCTGCCGTGTCAACGTCTGCCAACAGTCCCCCTCACCTCCTTATCCTGGTCGGGGAACTTCCTCTGCAGTTTCCTGACCATGGCCTCCCGTCTCTCCCAGCTGGGCTCTGCTCCCTCCTCAGAGTCTTCAGGCTGGAAGATCAGACCGCAGTGAAGGGTAATATTGCCAAGAAGATGCAACAGCACAGTGACTGCCTGGGGTGTTTTTTTTGTGCACACCGTAGCAAAATGTTTTGAAACAAAAACACACCTTTCTTAATGGTCAAGTTCAGGCCTGTTTGGTTGCTAGTCCCAGTCTTACCAGAGACGATCTCCTCTTCTTACTGGGCTGCGGAACCACGTCGCTGTCTTGGGAACTGCTGGAGCCATCCTGTTTCCTCTTTCGCGTTGAGTCTGGACAAACAATTGTGTCAATGTGTGGGGAGATACACATGCCAGATGACCAAGCCAACTTCTGGTTTGGTCCTTTTTTCCCCTTCTTCATGTTTTACCAATGGCAGACAAAGCCCTATAACCATTATTACAATGAGGTCCAGGCTATGTTGTCATGAGCGGAAGAAAACATGGCAGAACCATGGAAAACACTGGTCAAGCTGTGTTTGGGGGTGCGGTAGGGACAGGCTGCAACCTGCTGACTATGATGTTAGTAAATGAAAGATACCTTTGTCACCAAACATCAGGCATGAGGCTATGGCACCATCCAAAGTGCTTGTGCTTTTAATCACCTGAAAATAACACAAAGTTAAACATTTAGCTCTGTGTATCCACAGAAACTGAGCAGCAGCCATCTTTGAGAGACTATACTATAGCTTGTGACATAAAAGAGACTATGACATTACCTCCAGCAGCTCCTTCCCGTCTCTTTGAGGGAAGATTTCCTGCAGTTTGGCCAGTCTCTCTTCCAGATCCTTGTCCATTTTGTCTTCCTTATCAGATGTCTCAGTCATCTCTCTTACCTCTCGCTTCAGTGATTCCTTTACAGGTTCCCTGAAATAGAAAGAACTACAAAATTAGACTGGCATATTAGGCTACACTTCATGGAATTCGTTATACCTTGAAGGAAGTCAAGGGGAATATATAAGTCTAGATATTTCAGCGCTACTTACGTCACCCTTTGTGTTAATTTATCACTTCTCGAGTCACTTGCCAAATCGTCAGAGTCACTGATGACATCTTCAAATACTACTCCTCGCCCAGGTTTTCCAAGGTTGGATACAGGTGTTGTTACTCGGGCTGGATGTGCCACAGACATATAGGCAAACAGTTTAGCAATCATTTTACTACCCCAGGGAGTGTGTTTTGGAATTCTAACCCCTTTTAAAAGCACTGTGTGTTTGAACTACAGACTACTGGGCCATACCATTGGATTTGTTTTTCTCCAGCATCTGTAGATACCAACCAATAGTCTGATTTTTATTTTATTTTACCTTAATTTAACTAGGCAAGTCAGTTAAGAACAAATTCTTATTTTCGATGACGGCCTAGGAACAGTGGGTTAACTGCCTTGTTCAGGGGGAGAACGACAGATTTGTACCTTGCCAGTTCGGGGATTTGATCTTGCAACCTTTCGGTTACTAGTCCTATGCTCTAACCACTAAGCTACGCCTGGGGGCTGCGCTAGAGCAGTATCTGTGAGACAAGGACGGATACTGAAGGGGCCCGGGGTCGGGAATTTAAAAACATATATGTCTGTATCACAGAAAATGCCAGGTCTATAATATCTGTAAAAAGCTCACATAGTTGAGGTCACAAACTCCAAACAGTTGTCACTGACTAGTTGGATATTCATTTCCCAGTGAGCAAAAATGTCTGTACTTACAGCATTCATGGAAATCCTTCAGGTTTTTGCTTTGGCAGACCTTTTTTTTTAAATGTATTTTTTATTGACATTTGTCAATGAAACTCATGAATGCAACCGTTTATGTACAATGGTTGTGTGTTCTAATTGTAGCCTTCGTTGTCCTGAAAATAAAACGGTAAAAAAAATACACTTCACTGTGAGGATACATCTAAGGCTGGATATGCAGATACATGAAAGTAAGATAAATGAAAAGCGGATTTTCGCTGGGATCTCGGGACTGATTTAAAGCGAGGCCCATAGCCTAGGCATGCTGTTGTTGTTAGCTCCCCGTTCCCCACCAAAAACATAGTTTAATTTGCTAACGGCAGCCATATATCTAGCTAACGTGACTGTTAACTGACGCCCAGAGAAAGCCACTGATAACGCAAGCTAGCTAGCTGTCTAGTTAGTGTTGTTGGCTATTAAGGCGACCAAGCAAGTCAGTGGCTGTCACCTGTCAAACAGCCAACGTTAGCTAGCTAGATGCCAACAGTCAGTATCAGCAAAGATTATCCCCACGGATATAACTATGCGTTATAAAAACCTTTGTTACAGGGGTGGATGTTAGCTAACGTTACATTAATGATGGCTGGCTACTGTCATCGAGCAAATCATACCTGGTTTATTCTCCTTTCCCGACTCTGGACATACGGAACCGCTGTATTTGTCCTGGTTTGATGTCGGTTTATTCTTGTCAAAACGAAACCGCTCTAAATTAAATAGACTCATTTTCAAACGGCAAGTATTAAACTTTACACAGCTCGCACGCAAGAGAGGTGAGGTCTTTGTCTCCGTACAAAATATTCCTTATTCTGGCTATCGAAAGCTGGCTGGCTACGATTACCATGAATTGTATGAATACCGTTAACTAGCAAGCCAGTCACGTGTTACTCGTTTGAAAGCCGATCTCAACAGTTTTAAGTATGTAGATACTCAAAATATCTAACGATAAACTCACCAATAACACATTTCAAAATGCGTTCATTAATTTAGATATACAAGTTAAAACTACAGCTATCTTATATCCCCCGCGAACTCACACTGCGGCGAAAGACTATAAAAACGCTATCTATTGGACAAGATAACTCAGGAATGGACCAATAGTAAGAAAAAAAAGATACTAAAGCCGAAACCGGCTTTACACTTCCGGCACCATGTTACCACAGATAGAACAATGAGACAGATATTTCACTGGATGTTTCAACATGAAGCATCCGCTTGGTGTTTCCACTCACTAACAAATATGGTAGTGAGAGGAAGCCCACTGGCGGGCAGTAGGAGAAGATTGAACGAGATCGACTTTGGCCGACATTCTGCAAATTTTCTCATGGATGAAACATTTGATCTCAATACTGTTTTCTCATTCCAAAACTAGAATACGTTTTGATCAGAGTGGACTAAGGTTTGTAAACTTTAACCTTTGCAAAAGTTTTTAAAAATGGAGTTGTTTAGAAGGAGTGCAAAGGAGATTTGAGTTATTGCACAGGCGCACTTCACAGAGTAGGCGTTCCCTAACGAAAACATTCAGAGATTTAGAGAACGCGCCAATAGGATCTCGCTAGTTCGCACTTGGCTCTGCCTCCCTCCTCACTTGTTCTACCCCCCATGACTCATTTGTTCCCATTTGAAACTAAAGACTGTGGTCTATCTAAATATTTGATGTTACTTCTTGTTAACTATCCACAAATAGAAAAATGCGTTATCACAGATAGAACAACAAGACAGATATTTCACCGGATGTATAAATGTGAAGCCTCCGGTTAGTGTTTATTCTCACTACCAAATATGGCAGTGAAAGAAGATGGATTTTAGCTGACATTTTGCACATTTTCTCATCAATGAAACGTTTGATCTGCAATAAATGTTTATGTTCCCAAAACTAGAATATTTTATGAACAGAGTGGACTAAGTTTTGTACACTTTACCCAATGTAATTATCAGCTGTTCAGGAGTTGTATGGCTTGGGGGTAGCTGTTAAGAAGCCTTTTGGACCTAGACTTGCGCTCCGGTATCACTTGCGGAAGCAGAGAGAACAGTCTATGACTAGGGTGGCTGGAGTCTTTGCAAATTTTTAGGGCCTAGGGTTTCTGGGATAATGGTGTTGATGTGAGCCATGACCAGCCTTTCAAAGCACTTCATGGCTACAGATGTGAGTGCTACGGGTCGGTAGTCAATTAGGCAGGTTACCTTAGTGTTCTTGGGCACAGGGACTAAATATATGCTAAAATGCTCCCATAGGTTGGTTCTGCCCCCCTCCTTGCTTGTTCTGTCCGCTATGACTAATTTGTTTCCATTGGAAACGACAGGCTGTGGTCTTTCTTCGGTTAGTTATAGATATCGTTGGTAGTACAGCACTCCTGAAGCAAATTCGAGTTAAATGCCTTGCTCAAGGGCACATCGACAAATATAGATTTTTACCTGGCTACCTGCCGCTATGTATCCCAACACATCAGAGATTAAAAAATAGTCAAACGTTTTTAATGCTGATGTTAATCTGTCATGTTTCAATATTTGCTGACAATTTTAACATAGGTTTTCAATAAGGAATTAAATATATAACTGGCTAGCTAAAATAATCCAATAATTACAGATTATTTAACAGGGATTTTTATACAGCCCAACCCTAAAGATTTGTGCATGTCCACTCGGTGACAGCTATAATAACGGTCTCACTCCCTGTAATAACAGAGCTACAGTAGTGTCCACAGGAGGGCAACACATACAAATACTCTTACCTTGAGCTGGGGTGGATACTCTCTTGGCTCATACATCTACAGGTGTGAACCACTCTTATTAATATCATCAAGATTACTCACAAAAACACATAACTATGGAACAGACCTCAACGTATAGGCCTACATTTATTTAGGTTCACTCTTTGTTCATTGCATGAGATGCAACTATTCACCTGTATTCAATTCAGTTGTTTTTCCAACTCTTAGACCTTGATGGGTTGAAATGCTGCCGACTGCAATCCACCAACATTGGGAGAAAAAACATACTGTATGTACTGCTTTTCAACATCAATTTACCATACTATTTTAACCAGGTTGATGGTTCACAAGGATTAGATTTAAATAAATACTAACCTGCTTTTTTGGCCATGCAATGCTGTTTAAGGGGCATTGGTGTTTCATGTGTTGAAAAAGCACGTACCCTTATAGCATAACATTAACTGGATGCATTACAATGTACAGTCTTGGCTTGTGTCAGCACAGCAGCGCCATTCTGCCGCCACCCTGTCTCCTCTCCCCATCACTATGGAGACCCTATAACTTTACACTACTGCCATGAATACAATGGGCACACTGACATGGAGTCTGATCAGGGCCTTGACCCCGCACAGTGGGACGCCAAACCGTGGCTCAAGTTTTCCTGCAGTTTCTCGGCTCACATAGGAACTCACAGTCGCTCACCCTGTCTCTCTCTCTGTGTTTACAACTTTTACTTTAAGTAACAGTACTCAAGTCTGGCTTTTTAAAAAGAGATGAATGCCTCATTGCTCCCACAGTCACCTCAAACAATAGCTGGGAAAGCACAACAACACATTTACATGAGCTGGCAGCCACTGTTTGTTAGCAGGTATGAATCCTTTATGGTTTTACCTTGACAGAGATGCAGATCAGAGATACGAGTAGCCAGGGAGTCAGCATGGAGGTGGTTGATGAAGATGAATATGGGGGTTTGAAGAGAGTGTTTGGATTAGTGATTAAAGATGGAGTACACATTGAGATTGGGGATCCCGTTGGGAAAGCACTTTTCAAGGTCGACTCAATATATCCCAGTGGACTTGTCACTGTGTCTGTCACTATACGGTCGCCATGACGCCAAACTTGGCCGAGACCCGACGACGGCAGGGAACACCTTATCTCCGTGGCAACACGTCTGGGATTTGACCCACCGCCCTTCTGAGAATGCATATCACCCCTTCGAACCCCTTACTGGGAGAGAAAAAAATAATCAGAACACTAAGTAACCATTGCCTCTGACTATTACATCCAAAACCCAAGAGCTGACAGAGTGATGATATTCATGATGGGATTGATCATAATACTAATTATGGTAATGGTATATATCAGTATATCATTTCCTTCAACAGTTTCATATATATTCATCATGTGATGGATAAAACACACGCATGCAAAGTACTATTATATATTTTTTATTATAATCTTCTATTAGAGTTGTCATCCCACTGGGCAAAAACTGGTTGAATTAATGTTGCTTCCACATAATTTCAAACCCCAAAAATGTATGTGATGATGTTCAATCAATGTGGAAAACTGATTTGATTTGCCAAAAGTCATCAACATTTTTTTTTACCCAACCTTTAACCTAAATCCAATGACATGGTGAAATGTTTTGTTGATTTCATGTTGAAATCACGTTAGTTGACTGAAACAACGGAAACAAATGTAAATCAAAACATGACATTGAAATGACGTCTGTGCCAAGTGGAATGTCAACATGGAATACTGATATGGACTTGGAAGGGCCTCAAAAGTGCTTTATGAAAATATGAAAGTTAGAAAAGTATGATTAAGTAAGAATATAAGGGGTAAAACCCAGCTGTTATCAACAGGGACGGTAACTGTCCTGTGAATTTCGCTCTCTCTCTCTCTGCCTCCGTACCCAGTAGATGTGGGAAAGAGAGGTGAGTTCCCTGTGTCTCTCCGTGGCAGGCTAGGGTCAAACCCCGGTGAGGCCGGGTCCGGGTGGCACAGCCTGGGGACTTTATTTAAAACGATGGGGTGGGAGTGCATTGAGTGGAGGGGGCACTGGGTACTACTGGGTCACTCTGGCAGCCTTTGAGGGGAGATGGAATCAACCCATCTCCAGGGTAAAGGCAGTGTGGGAAGAGAATGTGACGCTCCTCACCATGTCTCCTCTTTGTTGTCGCTCTGTTGCTAATATACTATGAGAATTCCCAGGGGGGAGAGAGGAGGGTGGGTGGGTGTAATGGGTGGGTGTTTTGGGGAAACACCTTAGGTTTATTAACTAATCATAACAAACGTGGATATGCACGCACACACGTAGGAAAAGGTGCCAGTCAAACTGCAAAGTGCATATTGAAAACGTCCATTAGTGTGTTAGTGGAATAGTGCATTAGTGTCTGTGATTGTTCAATCATCTGTAATTGGGTATGATCTTGAAAGGACTGCCAGGAGATATCATGCTCTTTCCCCCAACCTGTCACCATTATAACTACCACAACTATCTCATAACTAATCTGAATTACTTACTACTCGCATTATTTCAACAGACACCATTGTCAGTCTACGGAACATTAATTGTGGCTCTCAACAGTTAGATCAACGGTATCTCTCTGCCTACATCTTCATTCCTAGAAGGGATGCTCTCTCAATTTAGCCCATCTACGCTACATTTTTAGCTCAAGTCCAGGAGGTCAGGTTTGTTTAGTCATCATTCATTCATGTTGCTCACTGGAAAAGAACAGCATGAGCAAATTCCCGAGATTGTCAGAGTAGTGCTGAGCACCCAACACAATCCACTGAGGCAGAATGACTGATCCCCTGGCTTGACTTACATAATATAACTCAAAGCTTAGTCTTGCTTACATAGACATGCCCATTATAGTACTTTAATACCGTTGCATTTTTCTATATGCTTACCCTAGTAAATGCCCCAAAGCAAACAATATCCTGTTGTCAATTCAGATTTGATGTGTTCTACAAATTCTTCTGAGTATGTCCTCCCCCTATGTATTAACTATGTCTAATATTTGCCCAATTCTGTTGATTTTATTTTCACGATGTCAGAGAGTATGCACATAAGTTTTAGACTGTTATAGACACATTGGGGATGTACATACGATTTGTGCTACACGTTCTTGTCGACCGCTCTTATATTAGCAACCTATACTATCGCCTTCTTTCTTATACAGCTCAAATGTAAAATAAACCCAGCCTTATGCCTCAGTGTTACATCTTAATGAGAGGAAATAAAAAAACATGATATTTTCCTTCTTTTATGTTCTTGGGAAAGGAAACATGAGAGAGGGGCACCGGGGCACACAGACAGACAGGGAGAGAATGAAAAAGTCGTTAGTGGGGTCCCTTGCCCTCTTTGCTTTACGGATTGCAGACTGTGAAATGGCTGAGATGGGAATAGGAAGATGGGAGAAACCCCTTACTGGTGTAGGCTGGTGGGCTTGTGTCTGCGTTGGGACAAGCCAGCGGGGGATGGGTGGGACGTGGGTGTGGGATGGGTGGGGTGGGGTGGTGACAGCAGCAATAGGCAGTGGCAGAGGATATGTGGGATAGAGGGGCTGACGCCACGGGGGCCGATGTCTGACATGACCCCGCTCAGCATGGCCCCAGCAGGCCACTGGGAGGCTATCGCCAGACCCAGGCCAGGTCAGTTGCCATGGAGCAGTCTCTCCCCAGTCTCACTGTCTCTGTCTGTCTGAAGGACTGGATACAAACTCACTAATCTGCTCGAATATGAGTACGATTGAATATTAAGGTGATTCCCCTCTGTATGTACACAAAAAAAGGTTTGTTTCACGTTTTTTGTACATCAAAAACATTACTAAAAACAACACAGTCTGTCACAGCATTGTATGTATGCCATGATTAGGCATAGGGTTTGATCAAAAGTAATTCTGCGATAATATGCTGTCGTAACATTCGAAAAAACTATAAAGTTGTTGTTAATTTTCTTCCTGGGCAAGTCTTAACTACCAAACTCTACATCTTGGTTTACTTTAATTATGGAGTTTTGTGGTTGAGAAAATATAGACAAATAAAATGGTCATTGTGAAAGACACTGAGGCCGGGATTCTATCCCTAAGGCAGCACGCAGAATAGCCAACAATGCAGTTTTGAAAGATAATTTCCCATTGAGTCGTCATATACAGCGTTTACAGTGAAAGCAAATTGCAAATGCGGAAACATTGCTTTATAAGCTGCAGTGTCTACCACCCTCGATTGGACTGAACCTCAGACTGAGTCATGTGAATTTCATGTGAACGTACACTGGTCTTTGGTGTACGCGGACGTGAAAGCTCCATGATATTGTCCGTGTTCCTGGGTGTGATTGTGTCCTGCCAGTAGACCACAGAGAGGAAGTGGCACAGACACATTCACCCTGTTATCACTGTCCCTCTCAAAAAAAAAGAAGCTTAACAGACGGAAGTTCTCTAGTGTAACCAAAGCTCCCATAGTCACCCCACCTCCATATTGTGTATCTCCTCTTGACCATCTCCCTGTTTCTCTTTCTCTACCACATCTACTCCTCTCTCCCTCCTTCCCACTTCCTCTCTGTCTCATGACTGTGCACTCAGGAGAGGAACGTGATCTTGGGGAGCATTTTTCTTCTTCTCATGCTTGCCCAGCAGGCTTACCAGTCTCCTCTCCGCACCCCTCTCTTTTCTCATTATGTCCGTAGTCCACCGCCACCCTCCCTTCCACCCTCCATCTCTCTCTCCTTCCCTCACTCCTTCCCTATTCACTGGTTCTCACTCCTCCCTGCACTGGGCCGTCACTCCTGATAAGTCGCCACAAAGCCCCCACTGTGTCCCTGGCCTGTCCCCGGTTCCTCTTGGAGCAGCCGAGCGTGAGGCCGAAAGGAGGAGCCACTTATCTCTACCTCCCCTCCTCCTCCTCCTCCTACCTAACCCTCCTCTCAGAGAACCTTTCCAGCACAATGGCCGCCTGCTTTTAATGCCGGACAATGACGCCGCCGATCTGAAAGGTTAGCACCACCCAGCAGCCCCCAGCCCCAGCAGAATGCATGAAAAAGACTCTAATGGTCCTTGTTAGCCACTTCAGTGGCTGTACTGATCCTCCTTATCTCCCCCATCAGTGTACTCAAAGATGGCTGCCGGAAGGAATGTCAGGGAGCCCAGGCAAAGGTCATGTTTTTATTCGCCCAATCGGCTGCAGTCTGATAAGACAATTTGTCAGGAGAAATCAGAGAGGTGCTGTGGCAATCCGAGTTCCCTGGTAGGAGGCAGGTAACCTGAGGTGATTGAAGTTTCCGGGTTAGTTGAGATCCTGTGAGGCTGCAGCTCTCTAGGCTCTGACTCCGTCGGGGGGGCCGGGGGAGGGGGGGCAGTTATATTTGTATGTGTACTGAAGAAGAACAAGAATACTTTATTGATTGATACGACACAGACGTGTTTTCTGCTGGCCTCCGGTGGCCGGTCCACTTCTCTAATCTTCTCTAACCTCGAAGCTACCGCCAGTATCTTCAATCTTCTTCAGAGAATGGTTGAATGGTCTCCATTGCTTCTCTTCAGCTTGCTTGCTGCTTGCTAATATCATTGTCCTTGGTTTAATGGTTCAGAATTAGCTGTAAAGGAGGAAGAAAAATGGATGACCACTTTATTAAAGGTTTAATACTGTATTGAGACCATGTTATATATATCACATAAAAAGCCTGGCTGCTAACTCTTTCTTTTTTTGAATCCAAGCCTTTTAAGTACCGCATCACAAAAAGTTCACAAATAGCTCAATGTAAAGATGTATTTGTACATTTGTGTTAACAGTTGGTTCTGGTGAGTTCCTTTGACAGAGGGGTCACAGAAACTCACCACCACGGACTTGTGTTTGTGATGTGTGGTTTCTCCAGTCCCCACACCTACCCTGATCAGTATTCTCCCCCACCGGTGGGCTTCTCACATTAGCTCTAATCCAATACCAACAGCTCCGGCGCAGCCTCACCCAGGACCAGACATGTTATTCAGACCTGCCCGACTCAGCTCCTAATCGACGGGTTATTGTTCAATATAACATTTGCTGTGGGGAGGCAAATCTTTAGTGATGTGATTTCACTGGCCCTAACTCAATAGGTTTCCAAAAGCTTTTCTTTTATTCTCTATCTTTCATCTTACAACAAGGTGATGGCATTTTAATTTTCATTCTTGTATTTCTCTTGATTTATTTATCCAACCCTTCTTTTGGTCTTTATGAACTGAGACACATGTAGGTATGGGTCATTGAAATTGGCTTCATTTCTCTCTTAGGAATTCTAAGGGCTGCGGTTGGGATTCAGATTTGATAAGGGAACCCATCACTATGGTTCATTTGTTGTTGCCATGCTGATGGAGTAATATTTGTGGTCTATTTTGTCATGTGGTGATCCCTGATGATGAAAACAACTACATTTATACATATCAGTGCAGTCATTGACTTTTTTATTGATGGTCAATGGTAAAGTATTTTTGAGTTGCTGTGGGCTGTAACATCTCAGTCTGAGATTTTGCTTAAAATATACAGCAAAATCAAATGTATAGTATTTGGATGTTCCCATAAATAGAAACATTTTTTATAATTACTTTTAATAACTTAGAAAAATAAGCTAAAGTTAAAAGGTACAACAAAATCATTATAGTGTGACAAGACGACATTTGTATATCTCGGACTAAATGCTATATTAAACATCTAACAAACCAATTGTCCGAAGTCTAACACGTTTGGACTCAAGAAACCATTACAGAGTAACTGTAGCAGATTCAAATGGTTGATATTGTTAATTAAGGAAGGAGAATAGAAAATGTGAACAACAGATGATAGACCCTTATTCTCAGTGGTATGGTGAGTGGAGACAGGAGAGGTGATGGGACCAGTGCTCTACTGGGGGCAGACACAGAGACAGGGGCAGACACAGCCTTAACAAGCTAATGAAACATGTCACTGTATTATGTTACGCCCCCCTGTCTCAGCCAGCCCCAGTAAAAGGCCCCCTGCCGCCAGGGTCCATTGTTGGCCCACTGGATTAGTTGAAGTCCCAGGGGTCCTGCTCCTCGCTGTCTCCATCCATCACTGTCTCCTCAGACATGGTCCTCACACTCCTCACACACAGTCAAGCACACACACACACACGCACACACACACACACACACACACACACGCACACGCGCGCGCACACACACTCAGATCACACAGTCAAGCATGCACACAAACACTCAATCACACCATCAAGCACATATACACAGTCTGCTAGCACAGTTAGGTACATGCATGCACACGCACACATACACACACACACATACTCATTCTCCACTCACACACAAAAACACTAAACTAAAACACGTATATACCTCCATGGTGTGCCTTAATTCTCCCACACCAACCCACATAGTGTAGTGTGTTCTCTCATTCCCACTTAGGTGTCATCATTCTCTGACTCATCAGTCCAGTGCACAAAGAGAGGTGGGCCTGGTCAGTATGTTCTGTCAGGTGGCCGATGGGGCAGGAAGGCAGGCAGGCATCCTCTGTGTCAGGCCAGGCCAGGCAGGGTGGACCCCAGTGGCCTCCTGGGAGAGGAATGAGGGGCACGCCCCCCGGGTCAGAGTTCCTGACACTGTCTCACACTCGGTGATAATTAACTGGGGGCCTGACTGACAGCCAGTTCATCTCTCAGAGGAGAGGGGAAGGAGCTGTCTGTCTCGTAAGACCATGGATTCTTCAGGGAGTCAAGTCTTAAGGCTGTGACTGGGATGTAGTTTTACTAAGCATGGAATGAGTTTAAATGTTAATCACTGGAAGTGACAAATCAAAATAGGGTTGATTTGTAAATTAGTTGATTGGATATTATTGTTTGCTATGCCACAATATAATAGTCTTCATCTACCCCAGTAAATAGCTTGTGTATTGTTTTAGAGGCAGAAGCCTCTCCACATGTTTGTGTAGTAAGGGCTAGATTCTATCAGATCCGCGATCAGATCTGCGCTATCCAATATGCGCATGTAGGTTGTTTTGGTGGTGTCAGAGATAGAACTGCATTAGAGCTGTCAAATCAGCAAACGGCTCCTGGTGTTATATTTATCGCGGACATTAGTAATAATCCCATGCAGCCTTGTTACAAGTTTGAACACTGGAATGCGTGTTATCTGGTTGGACTCCAGGAAGAGTAACGGCTGTCTTGGCAGTAGCTAATGGGGATCCTAATAAATTACTAAATACTTCACCTCGATTTCGCTAATATAAATACTTATTATTATGTTTAATGATATTCAATTTGAGTGTTCTGAACTTCTAACGCAGGTGGAATGGCTATGGCTTCGTGACAATGACCACACGACGGGCCGCTCACAGATTTGACAGTTTCTAACACAGTTTCTTCTCCGACACCGCCAAAACACCAGCTATGCAGGTGTCAGCTATCACCAGTTAAGGTTTGATCTGGTTGTAGGCCTGTATACTGTATTATAACTGAAAGCGGGAGTAGACCTATGACTAATGACTAATGAGACTCTACTATGACATAAATGTCCAATGTTGTCACTGACTCATGGTTATTGTCCCTGTTTCTCCCACTCGTTTCTTTTGTTAAACACTTTTTCACAGATTTATTTTTTTGTTTCTGCAGTCATCTCCAAATAGGGTTGTGCTGAATCCCAGAATTCTAACACAATGCACATTTCCACTTACAAGTCTACCTGGAATCTTGCTCTTCTTGGTGCAACTCATTTTCAGCAATTCTCTTGATTGATTTTACAGTTGGAACGCTGCAAATAATTCTATACCGATTTCAATGAGAATTGGAGAGAGGATCTGATACTCGGCAGTAACACAGCTCTGTTTCAGATAGCATGTTCACCTTTGAAGAATGCACTTAAAAGGGGGAAATCTGTGGATTTAAATGGTGTGTCTCTCCTTGATTCCAAGGGCCGTTTTCTCTAGCAACACAAAGACTGGCGGATCAGATTGCGCAGGCGCATTCACTGGGCCACTTTGTTTTCAAATGGTTTTGTTAGTTGTGACACTGCAGACATCCAACACCTTCCAAGAATCTGAACTGTAAAAAGCTCTTGTTCTCTCCTGCAGGTAACCCAGAAAGTAGCTGTGGAGGGAGCGGAGGCCTGAGGCACTGCATCAGCAGCAGCATCAGACCTAGCTAACTTCCCCTTTGTGATCCTCCTCCCTCCAGGGCAGGTAGGGATCCTGGAGCTTAAGCAGCTTAACACAGCAGGGCGAGCCACCTCAGCATACTCTAATCCTGGGCTAAACCCTGGGCTTTCCAATGTTCCACTCAGTAGGTCCCTTGACCTCTGACATTTATCAACAACTACACTGACCCACTGATCCGCAGGTGCACACAACCCACATATTCTGCACTGTACTGTACTACTCCCTGTGTAGATAGAGAGGTTGAATAATCATGGGCTGTATGGTTGACAACACACCAGCACACAAGCGCTATAAGGGCCAGGATATCAAGAGTGGGCACATAGGCCGTGCATCGGGGAGTAGGGGGGATACGTGGTCTGGGTACACAAACGAAAAGGGACCAGGGGTGCAGGCAGGGAAAGCCAATCCACTACATTAACCTTCCCCACCACTGCCAGAGCCTTTCTGCACTCCTCTTTCAGCGTGACCCAAGGGAGGGTAACTCTGAGCCTGGCCCATTCTCCCAGAGAACTTTGATTTCCTATTAGGTTCCTTGCGTGGAGGGGGGACATGGCCGTCTCACGTTCGGCGACAGGCCCTGGGCAGGACAATGACCAGCCTCGGCCTGGATACAGGACCTTTGTTAAGGGGGCCATTTATTTCCCTGTTTCTCTGGCAGCTAAAGGCCCTCACATCACATGCTCATCCCCAAAGTGCACACTTAGCCCGCTCACTGGAGTGGCAGGGTGACGGGCAGGGGGACAGCAGGGGATGGCATGGGACAGCAGGGGAGGGACACAGACTGGGTGTTCTGTCTGAATGCATGCATGGGGGAATGCACCAGTATGAGGAGTCTGGGTATTTTTGGACATGTTGGTTCTCTTTGAAATACTCGTTTCAATGTATCACATGTGGGGTTCGCTAAGGACTGCCTACTCTCGGAAGTACCAATCAAAAACGTATGTTGGAGACAGACAGGTAGAGTGGCGAATGAGGTGAGACCCATAAAAGGAGCCACTCTTCCACCCTCTGGTGATTCTCACTTCTGTTCCTTACCAGAAGACTGACACTTTTCTAGCTCTCCTTATATCGACTGGATACCTATTGCCTACTTATGTGCTCACAAGCGAATCGTAAAGTACAACCTGTTTACAGGTTGAGTACTAATCGGAAGGTTTTTGTTTTCGAGTAGAAATTCCAATTTCTACTTCTCAGTCTCTGTTGGTAGCTAGCTTCACTGCTAGCTATTGAGACGCAATTAGCCCATGCTGCAAGGCTTAGGATAACTTGGCTAGCTTTCTGAGAGGCAAACTAAATTCACCAGCATGCCAGACCTGCAACACGGTAGTATTGCTAGCTCCCTTCTCTAGTCTAGTTAACCTATGTTCCTGTCCAGGAGGCACTCGAGGACCCTGAGTCATGTGAGCACTGGAGACTGCTTACTAGAGCAGGTCTGAAGAGTAGGCTGAAACATGCTTCTGTCTAGTTAGCTCCTCTTGCCTTCGAGCCAACAGCGATAGCTGAGTCTCAGCACTCCGCAAATGAGCCCAGTTGGGGCGGGGTCTTGGATAGCCTCAAATCCCTCCCCTCACTGTCTGACAATGTAATGTCAGAGGAAGGCACGTTTGGGAATAACGAGGATGATGATGGGATCAATCTCACAGAAATCCTTGAGTGCAAGAGTTGGGGACCGACGAGCCCATTCTCCTGCCCTTTCAGGCCCACAGACCTGATGGCCCCAGAGCAGTGGAGCTGCCATTCCTCTAGTGGAGTTTGTGCTCCTTCATGTCTGCAAGGAGGCCGCAGCCAGACTCAACATCGAGTGGCTCTCTTCTGTTCGGGCTCAGGGCCCGTCAAGTAACCTGTATGGCGGGAAGAGACTCCAGTCCCACACAGCCCCAATACAGGAACTCCCCGCAGTACCAAGGGAAGACAAGAGCTTGTGGGATAAAGCCCATACCAGTAGGATTCTTGCTAAGGGTACTTTGAATCTGGACATGCACAATATGGATGATTACTGGTTTGGCAACCCTCCCACGGTGGAGCTGTCACTGGTTCACCATCTCAGCCCCTTTGCGCCATTTCAGTAACGACACCAGCGCTTCTCTCCTTGGAAAGGTGAAACACTTTGCTGCTCCCGTATTTCAGAAAAACGCATAAAGCCTCAGCCCAAGAAATTAGAGCCATTACCTCTTTATTGTTGGCTCATCAGGCTGAGTTACTGGAGTAGGTAGGAAATCAACTGGAGAAGGAGACCCTAAACCCAGATGTTTAATAGGAGATCTATATGTTTACAGACCTGAGCCTCCATTCCTCCCATAGTACCATCCAAGGCTGTGATCATACCATGAGCCTAGCTTAACAGACAAAGAGATGGTGGACCTACTGGATGCCTATGTGACAGCTAGGGAGTTGTTTGGGTCCAATGTCGCCTCCATGCGGCAGAAGTGTGACGTGCAAAAAGGAAGAAGAAGCCTTTAGCTTCCGCCTGCAGCACAGACCCGGGACCAGTGGCATCCCATTGGTTCCTTCATTTTGCCCTAGCCACACAGCTGAGAGGGAGAAAAAGGATGGCTTTGGGGGAGTGAGGTCCCCGGCGAAGCAGCAGTTTTCTAAGACTCAGGCTAGGCCGATGGACCAGGTCAAACCTTTAGGGAAGCAGCCTTACACTGCAGCTGCTATCCCTCCAAGGAATACTAAGAAGGACAGGCCCAACCTAGGGCGCAGCCCTGGCGGCTGAGGAGGGTATTGTGCAAGACCAATGGCTCTCTGCCCTACCCTCTCACTTTGGGTTTAACAGTTGCTATTCCTGCCCCACTCTGAATCTTCACAGCAGTCAGGGCTGGGTTAAGACAAGGCTGAAGTCAGCATGTCAGCCGTCTCTCTGGTTTCACCAACATACACGGAGCCACTGTGGCCCTGTTTTTCCCATGCCTATGGCCTTTTCTTAACCTCTGATTGCGATGGCGCAAGATATCACAGTTAAGCCAGTTGGAGTATGCGCCACTCCGGTTTCCAGCCAGAGGGCCCTGCTACTCTGTACATGGCAGGGGAACCCTGAATCCTCTACGGGAGGACAGCTTTCCAGGGTTCCCTGGGAAACCTATACAGCCCCTTTTTCAGGATCCTCAGAGATGTCATCATGCATCATTATACCCTTGCGAAAGAAGCAATTCTCCACCTTCACCAGATGCCTTACCATTCGGGGCATAGCCGGTGAGGGAATAAAGGAAAAAAGAGAAAGGAAAAGGACAGGTCTGTGACTCCGGGAAAAGAGTGCCAGACATTTATGCACACTCTGTTATTACAGATGCATTTTAGTATTGGAAAAGTGTTGTGTATTCAGATTGTTCTCCCTACATTCTGTTTTCACGGTCTTGTGCCACTGCAGGACTTTTGGATTGAGAGAAAGTTAATTTTGTCAAGGTCCTTTGCCATTTTCTTGGCCCGCCAAGGATCGTCGGTGATACAGTTTATCCCCAACTGTGGTGCAGTCTCTAAGGGGGCACATTGCTTTCGCCCAGTCTCTAAGCTTTAGGTCATCCTGGGATGTGACTATTGTACTTACAAACTTTTAGCCGCTGAAAAGCACAGAGATGTCATATTTCTCCTTTTCTCTACTGCCCTTGGCGCATGGGTTAATGACCTAACCCCCTGGTCGACCATTTCCCATTGTCGCACCTTGGAGCCTATGGCTTTTCACCTGTTGCCTTCCCTTGATGGATGTTGCTTCGAGGTCGCGAACCCCGGTATCGATGTTGTTCCTCCCTCGCTGCCTCCGTCTGCTCCCATGGAAGGCGATACATTCCGGCATGGATCTCCTCCCACGTCCAGGATCCTTTACCCTTTAAGATGTCCTCCCATGTCCAGTCCTCCTGGCCACGCTGCTTGGTCCGTTTTTGGTGGGATCTTCTGTAACGGCTCTCGTCGAAAGGAGTGGACCAAAGCGCAGCGTGGAAAGTGTTCATGATTTTTTTTTTAAACACTCAAACAAAATAACAATTGTGAAAACAAAGGCGCACAGTTCTCTCAGGTACAGACACTAAACAGAAAACAAGATCCAACAAAACCCAAAAGGAAAATGACAACTTATATGTGATCCCCAATCAGAGACAACGATAGACATTTGCCTCTGATTGGGAACCATACTCGGCCAAAACAAAGAAAAATAAAACATAGACTTTCCCACCCGAGTCACACCCTGACCTAACCAAACATAGAGAATAATAAGGATCTCTAAGGTCAAGGCGTGACAAAGACAAATGAACATTATACTGATTTGTCTGGCGTTAGAGGATCATGACGCCATTAAATTAAGTAAAAAATGTAGTTGTTGGGAGAAAATGACCATTCACAATAGTTATGCAAGGTAAATATTTTAACAAAGACAGTCTTTGGAGTGGTTGGTTTTCGTGTTCTTTATTCCTCTTTCCCGTTATAGGCTAACACTCCACCATTTTATTTAATTCATAAGGGGACACTACACATACAGTATTAATATATGATGTTGAATAATCAATATCAGCTAATAACAAATAATAACCACCAGGAATCGTAACATATCAATGACAATATTCCATTTGGATTTGTAGCCAGATACCCCCCAAGAGAGCACTGATCCCTTTGACTTGTGACACCATTATATCAATGATGTTACATTCCTTGACCTGGTATACTACACATACTGTACAATCGCTATGAGTGCACGGGTACCTCTGTCACCGTTCACATTTCACAAATTTCCCAATATCATCCCACTTTCCTACCGACACAAACGTGTAATATCAGAGGAGGTGCCGATTAAAATAGTGGTCTTTATAACAAGTGAGTGTATGTGTGGGACCATGGGATGAGAGCAATATGAAAGGGTGAGGTAGACAGACAGACAAATAGAAGGAGTTCTTCAGAGAATGATTGTTTGACATGAGCAGTGAGGTGGTAATGATCTCGTCGGGAGCTCCCCCTGAAGATGCAGGATGTGGATTGGCCTGATGTGTGAAAACGGAATGACCATAGCTATAGCACTAATCTGGGAGGAGGGGGGAAGATAAGGAAGGGTAATGTACTCCAAAGCAAGAAAATCAATGCTTTGAAATTTCTCACATTGAAAAGGTAGACTCTTTATCAAGGGATCTCCATCAAGTCGACAATTACTAAAATAACCATTTTGAAATCTTGCGTAAACTTTTAGGAGGGATAGAAAATTCAAATTGTTACGGACAAGACTCAACCTTTTCAAAAATATTTAATAAATATACACTCACCAGACAGTTTATTAGCTACCCCCATCTAGTACCGAGTCGGACCTCCCTTTGCTTCCAGAACATACTGAATTTTTGGGGGCATTCCACAAGGTGTCGGAAACATTCCACATGGATGTTGGTCCATGCTGATGCGATGGCATCCCGCAGTTGCTACAGATTGGACAGCGGTCATTCTTGCTGAGGTCAGCCCCATCCATCTATTCCCAAAGATGCTCTATTGGGTCTGGGGACTGCACAGGCCACTCAAGTAAACTGAACGCGCTATGTTCCAGGCAATGTTTTTCCACTCCTCAATTGTCCAGTGTTGGTAACCGCGTGCCCACTGGAGCCACTTCTTCTTGTTTTTAGCTGATAGGAGTTGAACCCGGTGTGGTCGTCTGCTGGAATAGCCGATCTGTGACAAGGATCAACGAGTTGTGTGTTCCCGAGATGCCGTTCTGCACACCACTGTTGTACTGCGCCGTTATTTGTCTGTTTGTGGCCCTCCTGTTATCTTGCATATATCTTGTCATTCTCCTTCAACATCAAAGAGCTGTTTTCGCCCACAGGACTGACACTGACTGGTTGTTTTTTGTTTGTAGAACCATTTTCAATAAACTCTAGACACTGTTGTGCGTGAAAAGCCCAGGAGGTCATCCGTTTCTGAGATACTGGATCTGCTGCACCTGGCACCGACAATCATACCACGCTCAAAGTTGCTTAGGTCACTCGTTTTGCCCATTTTAACGTTCAATCAAACAGTAACTGAATGCCTTGATGCCTGTTTGCCTGCTTTTTATACCAAGCCATGGCCACGTAATGTGACACACTGTCTGTAGGAATGATACAATTTCGAGAACGGGTGAGTGTATATCCAATAATTTTTTAATCATTGATGAAATAGTATTACCGTCACAGCATTGTTTCTTCATAGAATTGAGTTAACTGCAGGAATCAGAGAATACTCCCACCAAGTAGCCTAAAACTAATTAGATGAGTTTTGACCTTGACCTTGTGTCTGAGTAGGGGGGGGGCATGAAGTTTAAGAACGCAATACAGGCATTGCCAACAGATACAGACCATCACTGGGCTGTCCTTCCGTGTCACATTTCTGTATGGGTGACATTAATGGAAATAAAGTGTACCCAAACACACTTCAGCCCAGGCTTTCCACTAGATGTTGGAATATTGATGCGGGGACTTGCTTCCATTCGGCCACAAGAGCATTAGTGAGGTCGGGCATCGATGTTGGGCGATTAGGCCTGGCTCACAGTTGGCGTTATAGTTCATCCCAAAGGTGTTCAATCGGGTTGAGGTCAGGGCTCTGTGCAGGTCATTCAAGTTCTTCCACACTGATCTCGACAAACCATTTCTGTATGGACCTAGCTTTGTGAACGAGGGCATTGTAATGCTGAAACAGGAAAATGCCTTCCCCACACTGTTGCCACAAAGTTGGAAGCACAAAATTGTCTAGAATGTCATTGCATGCATTAGCGTTTAGATTTCCCTTCACTGAAACGAAGGGGTCTAGCGCCCATACCATGAAAAACAGCACCAGACCACTATTCCTCCTCCACCAAACTTTACAGTTGGCAGTACGCATTGGGTCAGGTAGTGTTTTCCTGGCATCCAGCACACCCAGATTAATCCGTCGGACTGCCAGATGATGAACTGTGATTCATCACTCCAGAGAATGCTTTTCCACTGCTCCAGACCGAGCTTTACACCACTCCAGCCGACGCTTGGGATTGAGTATGGTGATCATAGGCTTGAGCACGGCTGCTCGGCCATGGAAACCCATTTCATGAAGCTCCCGATGAACAGTTATTTTGCTGACGTTGCTTCGAGAGGCAGTTTGGAACTCGGTAGGGAGTGTTGCAACTGAGGACAGATGATTTTTGCATGCTATGTGCTTCAGCACACAATGATCCCGGCCTGTGAGCTTGTGTGGCCTATCATTCGCGGCTGAGCCATTGTTGCTCCTAGATGTTTTCACTTCACAATAACAGCATTTACAGTTGACCCTGACAACTATAGCAGTGCAGAAATTGAACGAACTGACTTGTTGGAAAGGTGGCAACCTATGACGATGCCACATTGAAAGTCACTGAGATTTTCCGCAAAGCCATTCTACTGGCAATGTTTCCTTATGGAGATTGCATGGCTGTGTGCGAGTGTTAGATCCTCCATTGGGGTGCTAGGACAGAGAAGAGCTTGGACTGAGGAGGAGCTGCACTCCCATAGGAGAGGGAGGTGGCAGAATGGAGTGCTTGGGATGGGGTGTAGAGTTGTAGCGTAGCCTGAAGGTAGGGAGGGGCAGTTCCTCTTGCTGCTCTGTAGGCAAGTACCATGGTCTTTTAGAGGATGCGAACTTCGACTGTAGTGTGCAGGTGTCCAGACAGGAGATGACAGATGGCTGGATTATGATCTGCGGCGCTTCCTGTGTGAGGTAGGGTCATACTCTACGGATGTTGTAGACCATGAACCTGCAGGAGTGAGTCACTGCTTTGATGTTTGCAGGGAATGACAGGGTGTTGTCCAGGGTCACGACAAGATTATTTGCACTTTAGGAGGGTGATACCGTGGAGTTGTCAACCATGACGGAGAGCTCTTTGAGCAGGCAGGCCATACCCATGAGGAAGAGCAGCTCCGTCTTGTTGAGATTGAGCTTGAGGTGGTGGGCTGACATCCAAGCTGAAATACAGTATCTGCCAGGCACGCAGAGATGAGTGTCTCCACCTGGATATCAGAAGGGGGAAGGAGAAAGTATTTGAGTGTCATCTGCATAGCAATGATAGGAGAGACCATGTGAGGATATGAAAGATCCGAGTGACTTGGAGTACAGAGAGAAGAGGGCCTAGAACCGAGCCCTGGGGTATACCAGTCGGGAGAGTACATGGTGCAGACACAGATCCTCTCCACGTCACCTGGTAGGAGCGGCCTGCCAGGTAGGATGTAATCCAAGAGTGTACAGTCGTGGCCAAAAGTTTTGAGAATGAAACAAATATTAATTTCCACAAAGTTTGCTGTTTCAGTGTGTAGATATTTTTGTCAGATTTTACTGTGGAAAACTGAAGTATAATTACAAGCATTTCATAAGTGTCAAAGACATTTATTGACAATTACATGAAGTTGATGCAAAAAGTCAATATTTGTTTTGATCCATATTTTTCAAGACCTCTGCAATCCGCCCTGGCATGCTGTCAATTAACTTCTGGGCCACATCCTGACTGATGGAAGCCCATTCTTGCATAATCAATGCTTGGAGTTTGTCATAATTTGTGGGTTTTTGTTTGTCCACCTGCTTCTTGAGGATTGACCACAAGTTCTCAATGGGATTAAGGTCTGGGGAGTTTCCTGGCCATGGACCCCAAAAAATTGATGTTTTGTTCCCCGAGCCACTTAGTTATCACATTTGCCTTATGGCAAGGTGCTCCATCATGCTGAAAAAGGCATTGTTCATCACCAAACTGTTCCTGGATGGTTGGGAGAAGTTGCTCTTGGAGGATGTGTTGGTACCATTCTTTATTCATGGCTGTGTTCTTAGGCAAAATTGTGAGTGAGCCCACTCCCTTGGCTGAGAAGCAACCCCACACATGAATGGTCTCAGGATGCTTTACTGTTGCCATGACACGTGGTAGCGCTCACCTTGTCTTCTCCGGACAAGCTTTTTTCAGGATGCCCCAAACAATTGGAAAGGGGATTCATCAGAGAAAATGACTTTACCCCAGTCCTCAGCAGTCCAGTCCCTGTACCTTTTGCAGAATATCAGTCTGTCCCTGATGTTTTTCCTGGAGAGAAGTGGCTTCTTTGCTGCCCTTCTTGAGACCATGCCATCCTCCAAAAGTCTTCGCCTCACTGTGCATGCAGAATGCACTCACACCTGCCTGCTGCCATTCCTGAGCAAGCTCTGTACTGATGGTGCCTCGATCCCGCAGCTGAATCAACTTTAGGAGATGGTCCTGGCGCTTGCTGGACTTTCTTGGGCACCCTGAAGCCTTCTTCACAACAATTTAACCGCTCTCCTTGAAGTTCTTGATGATCCAAAAATGGTTGATTTAGGTGCAATTTTACTGGCAGCAATATCCTTTCCTGTGAAGCCTTTTGTTATTCAAAGCAATGATGACGGCACGTGTTTCCTTGCAGGTAACCATGGTTGACATAGGAAGAGCAATGATTCCAAGTACCACCCTCCTTTTGAAGCTTCCAGTCTGTTATTCGAACTCAATCAGCATGACAGAGTGATCTCCAGCCTTGTCCTTGTCAACACTCACACCTGTGTTAATTAATGAGAGAATCACTGACATGATGTCAGCTGGTCCTTTTGTGGCAGGGCTGAAATGCAGTGGAAATGTTTTGGGGGGATTTAGTTCATTTGCATGGCAAAGAGGGACTTTGCAATTAATTGCAATTCATCTGGTCACTCTTCATAACATTCTGGAGTATATGCAAATTGCCATCATACAAACTGAGGCAGCAGACTTTGTGAAAATGTATGTGTCATTCTCAAAACTTTTGGCCACGACTGTACAGAGCCTGAGATGCCCAGCCCTGGGAAGTTGGAGAGGAGGATCTGATGGTTCACAGTGTCGAAGGCAGTGGATAGATCGAGGAGGATTTTTTATTTATTTAATTTATTTCACCTTTATTTAACCAGGTAGGCTAGTTGAGAACAAGTTCTCATTTGGAACTGCGACCTGGCCAAGATAAAGCATAGCAGTGTGAACAGACAACACAGAGTTACACATGGAGTAAACAATTAACAAGTCAATAACACAGTAGAAAAAAAGAAAGTCTATATACATTGTGTGCAAAAGGCATGAGGAGGTAGGCAAATAATTACAATTTTGCAGATTAACACTGGAGTGATAAATAGATGGTCATGTACAGGTAGAGATATTGGTGTGCAAAAGAGCAGAAAAGTAAATAAACATAAACAGTATGGGGATGAGGTAGGTAAAATTGGGTGGGCTATTTACCGATAGACTATGTACAGCTGCAGCGATCGGCTAGCTGCTCAGATAGCAGATGTTTGAAGTTGGTGAGGGAGATAAAAGTCTCCAACTTCAGCGATTTTTGCAGTTCGTTCCAGTCACAGGCAGCAGAGAACTGGAACGAAAGGCGGCCAAATGAGGTGTTGGCTTTAGGGATGATCAGTGAGATACACCTGCTGGAGCGCATGCTACGGGTGGGTGTTGCCATCGTGACCAGTGAACTGTGATAATGCGGAGGTTTACCTAGCATGGACTTGTAGATGACCTGGAGCCAGTGGGTCTGGCGACGAATATGTAGCGAGGGCCAGCCGACTAGAGCATACAGGTCTCAGTGGTGGGTGGTATAAGGTGCTTTAGTAACAAAATGGATGGCACTGTGATAAACTGCATCCAGTTTGCTGAGTAGAGTGTTGGAAGCTATTTTGTAGATGACATCGCCGAAGTCGAGGATCGGTAGGATAGTCAGTTTTACTAGGGTAAGTTTGGCGGCGTGAGTGAAGGAGGCTTTGTTGCGGAATAGAAAGCCGACTCTAGATTTGATTGTAGATTGGAGATGTTTGATATGAGTCTGGAAGGAGAGTTTACAGTCTAGCCAGACACCTAGGTACTTATAGATGTCCACATATTCTAAGTCGGAACCATCCAGGGTGGTGATGCTAGTCGGGCGTGCGGGTGCTGGCAGAGAACGGTTGAAAAGCATGCATTTGGTTTTAAGAGCAGTTGGAGGCCATGGAAGGAGTGTTGTATGGCATTGAAGCTAGTTTGGAGGTTAGATAGCACAGTGTCCAAGGACGGGCCAGAAGTATACAGAATGGTGTCGTCTGCGTTGAGGTGGATCAGGGAATCGCCCGCAGCAAGAACAATATCATTGATATATACAGAGTAAAGAGTCGGCCCGAGAATTGAACCCTGTGGCACCCCCATAGAGACTGCCAGAGGACCGGACAGCATGCCCTCCGATTTGACACACTGAACTCTGTCTGCAAAGTAGTTGGTGAACCAGGCAAGGCAGTCATCAGAAAAACCGAGGTTACTGAGTCTGCCGATAAGAATATGGTGATTGACAGAGTCGAATGCCTTGGCAAGGTCGATGAAGATGGCTGCACAGTACTGTCTTTTATCGATAGCGGTTATGATATCATTTAGTACCTTGAGCGTGGCTGATGAGAACAGAGGATATAGATTTAGCTTTGGCTGTGAGGAGAGCCTTCGTGACACAGAGAAGAGCAGTCAGTCTTGGTTGAGTGACCCTTCTTGAAGCCTGACTGGTTAGGGTCAAGAAGATTGTTCTGAGAAAGATCACTAGAGGGTTGGTCAGAGACAGCACCCTCATGTGTTTTGGAAAAAGAAAGAAAGAAGGGATTCTGGTCTGTAGTTTTTGATGTCAGAGGACTCTAGTGTTGTTTTCTTGAGGAGAGGAGCGACTAGAGCCATTTTGAAGTAAAAGGAGACACAGCCAGTGGTCAGGGATGAGTTGAAGAGGGAAGTGAGAGACTCATCATTGGGAGGGAGACTAGACCAGACCCAGACGTTCTGACTGAACAGTCGCACATTTGAGCGCCCCAGGACAGTCCATTTCCTTTGAGCTGTTATTATTTATGCTATGAAATCCTACAATTTCATTGGGGCAGTTCCCCCTCATAGCAAATAGCTGGCAAATCAATCCAAGCAATGTTCGCATGGCCTATGTGCTCACGGAGGCGGAGCAGCTGCTGCTGGCAGTCACTGAGGCAGAGTTGTAAGTAACTGAACTTCTTTTGAACAATATATTTTTGAAACAGGAACATTTACACATTTACCACACTTTTATGAGCATTTAAAACATAATCCATGAATTATATAATATATGTTTTTAAATAAAAATATGAACAAACAAAGAATTCACAAGTGTGGCGCCCCTAACTCCCTAATGGGCGGGCCGCTGCATTTTATGTAACTGCTTAGTAACATTTTACATTGAAGTCAAGAGCCCAAAGCTCTTAACCGCTAGACTACCTGCCGCCCCTAGTTCGTTGCCAATCTTCAATATGAAATAAATCGCTTTCCCCAACTCCCTCCTATTGTGGGGTGGCCTTTTTCATTTGGAGGTGAATGGGAGATCTTGGAAAGAGAAATAAAAGGGCTAGGACATGCATCTCTAATTGGAAATGGGAGGGAAAGAGGAGGGCGGGTTGTCTGTGCACGGAGCAGAAAGTGATACCCTTGTCTGTTCTAGCCTGCCCCACTCCGGCCTGCTCCACCCTGTGGATACCTGAGAGTGGGGGCTCTCCTGGGAAATGGACTAGGGGGAGGCTTTCACTGGCAATGAAAGGGAGTGGAATCAAATACAAGAAAACTCCTACAATATACAGTATCCCTCCCCAGAGCAGGGCGACCAGCTGAAATATTATCTGTACAGCCACTGTACAATAGGGAAGGACAGAGTGAGTGCGAGGGACAGGCACTGCTCTGCTCCCAACCTTATCACTGTAATGAGTTCAAGCTATTGTATCCAGGGAATCAGGAGGATCTTCTTGGGACTTTAAAGACATTCCAATGTTACAACAAAATCTCCAACAGATTTACTACAGGGTCATTCAGCTGCCTTCTCTCTTCGGATCATTCACTGTATACTTTTGTACAGCGAACAATTTCTGTGCTCTGATTGCAATTTTGGAAGGTGGGAGCATTTACACAGACAGGATACATAAAAAAGGATATGTTCCCAAACCATTTCTAGGTCATCTGACTGTGTAGGTGGTCTCATTGATGTAATTCAAGGACAATAATGTTATGTCATCGTTCAACATTTTCAGACAGTTTATCAGACTTTTGGGATTGATATGGCATTTGGCAATTGCATTCACATGCGTTGCGCTTACATTCAGTAGCGTCTATGAACCACATGATTATTAAGGCATACATGTATGAAAGGGTGTATACTTATGTTACATGTACAGTATGTAGTTATGTCCCTGTGATGTACTTGTCTATTAATACTATGTTTTATGTTATGTTTTATGTTTTGTGTGGACCCCAGGAAGTGTAGCTGCTGCTTTAGCAGTACCTAATGGGAATCCTAATAAAATGCTAAATACGGTGATGGACATTCCTGCATTCCTGTCATCTATTATAGAACATAGGTTTCATCAGTGAGGTCTTTGTTACCCATCACGTATGGGTTACTCCTCAGGCTTGCATGTGCATGTATGCTTTGTACATAGGTCTACTTGGCAGCTATTAAAGGTTAGGTGTGGAGAACATTACTAGTCTTTGGTGTCAAGTGTGTGGGTGGGTGCGTAGGCTGTCCCGTTTGGCAACACACGACCCCACAGTCCTCACCCAGGTCAGACCTTTTGACTTCCTGCTCAGAAGGAGTTCATGTTCAAAGGTGTGAGAGTGGAAAAGTGCCTCTAGCGCAATCACTTCCAAAATGATGGGCTTCTTATTCACGTCCCCCCCAGTCGAACTGCACTCCATTACATCTCTGAAGGGGGGCTGCACGCTCAAAGTAAGCCAACCCCTGTGGAGGTCATAATGTGTCAAAAGAGGAAATAGCTATGCAGTTGAGGTGTTTCCTATATGGATCGGATACATACACCCACACACACATACAAACACACACACACACACACACACACACACACACACACACACACACACACACACACACACACACACACACACACACACACACACACACACACACACACACACACACACACACACACACACACACACAAAGCATGTAACTGATGCTTACCGAGCATTGAGAATGAGGATAATGGGCTTACCATTGTGTGCTTTTGAATAGGACGGTTACCCAAGAAGACTCATGTTAGTCCATGTACATTTGCTTTGAAGGTGGCAGACAAAAAATGACAACCCCAGTAAGAACAATGCCTGGTAGCCCACGAGAGTCTTCAACTACTAGAGTCTTCAACCACTAGAGTCTTTAATGCACAGAGACAAATGGCCATCCCCATCCAGAAACGTCAAGAAGTGTGTTTGAGCGAGGCTCCACACAATGGGAACCACAGCATGGGCATCATTCATCAATATCTACCAAAATAGCTCATCCCAAACATTAGGAACACCTTCCTAATGTTGAGTTGCAACTCCCCCCCCCCCCCCCCGATACGAACCGAACCCTGGCACCTGTTCAAAGCCTGGCACCTACCACCAAACCCCGTTCAAAGGCACTTAAATTTTTCCACCCTCTGAATGGCACACATACACAATCCATGTCTTAATTGTCTCAAGGCTTAAAAATGTTTCTTTAAAAATCCTTCTCCTCCCTTTCATCTACACTGACTGAAGTGGATTTAACAGGTGACATCAATAAGGGATCATAGCATCCACCTGGATTCACCTGGTCAGTCTATGTCATATAAATAGCAGGTGTTCTTAATGTTTTGTATACTCAGTGTATATTTGAAGAAGTAATCCGCAATCTATTTTAGGACTGGCAATGCCTTGGCTTCAAGACCCTCTGGTCACCTCTCTCCTGATATTTTGCACATCTTAGACAAACATGAAGGCATTTCCATGATCTATCACCTGCAAACTTTTGAAGAGCTGCCTCAAGATTTCTGGGAAACATGGAGTTTGTGTTGATAACAGACAACAGACCTGGTGTTCTTCGGAAGTTAATGCATTATTCACGCCTCTTACTCATTGGCTCATGTGACCGTCTCTATTATTTCCCCCACCCTGCTTAGATAACAATCTTTTAAAAAGGACACAAAGCAGTCCCCATATCTAGATATGCTTGCAGGTGTGTGAATGGCTCCACACAAACACTCCACACTCGCCCACACTTAGCATGGCGGCCATTAATATTTCAATAGCAGCCCTTACAGGTGAGCTGGACCAAGGTGGCTGTGCTCTCTGCGTGACCAGCTGCCTTATGTGGACATGAGTGTGGGCTAGGCTACGCTAATGCAGGGACCATAGACACTTGATGCTGCTCTGCCGCTCTGCACTGCAGAAGTTTAGCAACAGTTTTGATGGGCATTGCATAGTGATGGAAAGAATATCATCACAATATCATATTTTTCCTATGTGTCTTGTCCGACTGCATGTTGCTGTAGCTTTGTCATTTTCCGTCCCCCTCACTCTCTCTCCTCGGTCCTGTGTTTTGTTGCTCTTTCTTTTAACCCATTGCTCTCCTCTCTCCTTCAGCAGATGGGGAGTACAGCCCAGTTCTACCCTTTGTTTTGGAGTCCCCAGAGAGTACGAGCTTTTTGGACTGCTGTAGTCCATATCTCGAACAATATTCAAGGGGCTCTCTTTTCATTTTAGAAAGCCATGGAATGCACTTGCTTCTGAATCAGTTTGAATTACATTTTGGCTAGTTGCTTGGACTCTTATGGGACAGTATAATTGCACATGATACCACTCCTCAATGCTGATGGAGAGAATATGATTAAATATTAGTACTTTTATTCTTCCAAAGACAATATTAATTCATTGGCAACTTCAAAAATGAGATGTTTTGGAGTCCACAAAGAACATTAGCTACCAAGCTGGAGTAAGAGAAACAATACCAATGCAATGTTATGATTGGCATAATAAAAGTTGAGGATCTTTTTCATTACGCCATTACACAGACCGATTTGTGTGGGTGGCAAGTGCAACAAGAGTTTATTGTAATTTCGCTGCCTTTTTTACCACTATAACTGGAATCACTTTTACAAAAAAAAGTTTTAAAAAAGGACTAATAAAGTTAAAGTATTGTAGCCACCCAAAATCACCCATCAACTTTGTTGCCATTCATGTATGGCTATAGACAGACTGATGGAGAGTGTGACTGACAGCATGCAAAAAAAGTGAAAGGATGTTGTTGAAACATGATGGTGCAAGTGAAGCCATAGGACACTTGCACGAGTGTTGCGTCTCAGGTTCTCTCCTTGCCCTACTGTTACGCAAGAAGGGTATGGAATGGCTGTTTTTATTTTTCATAACACCCACATCTACATTTTTTATGAGTGAAACCTAAAACCATCTTGTCTCACAGCCGTTTTGGAGACATTTGTTTATTTTGAATTGACATGATAGCCAGCGCTAGCTTTCCCTTTTTTGGGGCCTTAAGCGAAATTTGGTTGGGGGGGGTCAAAAACAAATGCCCTCTTGCGGGGTCACGCTCTACACATTTTGCCATGGGGTGGAGAGAAAATGTTGCAATTTTATTTAATATTTCATCCAATTATAATAATTTTCCCATGAGGAAGAGAGAATGCTTGTAGTTTTAAAGCAAATTTTCTACAATTCTACACATTTTGCCATGGGATGAAAAGAATTTGGGGGGATTTTAAAGCACATTTCCTGCAATTCTACACATTTTGCCATGACTTATGTCATGTTAATTATATCTGACTGAGAGTGATTAAGAAAATCAATGGGAGCGTGCCCCGCGTGCCCTGTGTGCCTGGTCGGTATTCGCCCATGATTACTACAATGGATGCCAAAGGAAGCCAGACTTCCCCAAAATATTTACCAAGAGAAAAATAATAAAAACATACTAAATAATTTATGCAAGGGAAGCCAGCGAGTATTTTGGCCTCCCTTAAAAAAAAAGTATAAAATAACAGCCAATCAGCATTGAGCTAAACTGTGTGAGCTAGCTAAAATTGTCTCTTTCCTAAATTAGCATGGACGGAGATAGGGATTTGGACATGTGGTTTTACTAATTCTCCGTACAGGCCAATGATTATAACAGTGATTCTGATCCAACCATAAATTCATACATTGTGCCCTTGACCTGAGAGGATGGAAGTTCAACATGTAGCTAGATGTAGTAGGCTAATGTTAACTAGCTGGCCTGTCTCATCATTGCCCATGAAAGTAAGAGGCTAGTGAGCGAGCATTTTAGCCAGGTAGCCTAGGACAACAAAAACTAAAAGCATGTACTGTATGAAAGAGTCATATAACATTTAGGCAACATGAAAGAGGAGGATGGCATTGGCGTTTCACTACAAGTAGGGTGAGTCAACATGTTATTTTTACTTGCACGCACGGACGCACGCATGCGCACACACACACACACACACACACACAAATTTGTACCATGAAGAGGCACATAATATTTTGCTTACGTTGATTGGACTAAAAAGTTGTTTGTATCTTTTAGTTGTCACTGTATTAGACTTAGCAGAGGTGAATAGATGGGGTTGAAATGTTGAAGATGAAATGGTGCTGGAATAGTAGAGGCAGCACCTGTTTTCTTTGCGACTTGGGGTAACTCCCTGTGGATCGAAATAAATAGTGGTTTAGTAGTCCGAAAAGTTAACTTGCTTTAACTTGCTTTACCATACTGTAGGTCATTTAACTGTTAGTTACATGCAATATGTTTTGTGGACTTCAATGTGGACTTCAATAGACAATTGTTGATCTCCGGTTTTGTGATGAAAAAAAGGTATGGTTGAATTTATTCTGCCACTGTATCTTCTTATTGTCTCGGCCTTAGGCCTATATATCACGATCTCAAGGCATGTGAACTAGCAGGATATAGAGCAAACGATGCAATTATCACAACACAAAGGTTGTAATATGGCTTTTTTTCCCTGGCTTGGCTTCCCTGGTGATCTTACCCACTCACCGCTACTGCTGGCTAGACTAACTTACAAATATATATAAAAAACTGCACAAACAACCAGATGTCGAACTTGCACCTTGTGTGTTAAACAATTCTAACTCTCAACTACCTGACTGAGTTCCTAAAAAAGAAAGAAATGTATGTTTATTTTTTATTTTTTTGGTAGACCGCTCATGTCGCTTATGCCTGGAGCCGGCCTTATGATACCATGAGTGGAGATGCATAAAGATTAGGTAGCCTACACCGGGACATAAATGGAGGTGGGCAACCACCGGGCACACACTTAAATCAACGTTGTTTCAAGGTAATTTATTAACGTATTGTGACGTGGAATACATGTGAAAATTCCAACAAAGGATTATGTCATCATCGTAACAAAAATTAAACATAGACAAAACTTGTATAAAATACGTTGAATTTGTACCTTTAAAACAACGTCAGATCTTCAACATTGTATCCACTATCACTAGGCTGGGCAGCCCCTCCTACTGGAGAACTAATCTATCTACAGCTACCCTTTGGTCTCCCATTCAGGGTTTTAACCAAGTCCAGACATGCTATTTGTCACTATTACCAACGTGCCATAGTGAGAAAGATTTCTGGGAGATCTCCACTAAAAATCTAAATAGATTCACTGTTGCTATTGAAGTCATTCCAAGCGGTAGGTTTAACAGAGCAAATTAAACGTGACCATACTTTATAAGTCATATATAATCAATGAGACTATTTAGGCCTATATTGCATTAGCAAAGTCATCAACAGCTATTGTCTCAATTCAACATAGAATGCAACTTAAAATAGACAGTACAATAGGCATAGGGTTTCAAGCTTTGGTTGATTTCAGATGAAATTTAGTGATATCGAATTGTGTTTGGTGGTCAACTCAACCAAATATCAACATTTGAAGGAGATGTGCCTTCTGCTTGGATTGTTCCACTGATTTAGCCTGTCTTTAATTCCAGTTTGTCTACAAATTAGTAATTAATATGTTGGATTCGGGTCCTAATCTCAACCAAAAATATAAGTTAACTTTATTTAAAGTGCATTTAAAGTTTGATTTGATTTAGTCCTATTCTTTAGGAAGATGCAAATCCAACATATCAATTATTCAATTGTAGACAAACCAGAATTGAGTCAGTGGCACAGATGGGACTATCTAAACTGAAATACAATAAATGGGCTATTTACTTGTAGACATGTTAACAAATTATGTTGGATTCAACTTAACCAAAACTAAAAGTTAAAGAATGGGATTAAGCCAGTGGCTCAGATAGAACTATCCAAGCAGTAGATACACATCCTGTAAATGTTGGTATTTGGTTGCTTTGTCAACCAAACACAATTCAATATTACTTTTGTAACACAGTGAATAGCTTAAAGTTAAGGCTATCTTACAAACCATGTAACATTCAATCTTAATTGGTAACACATCCATGGCCACATTTTGAGGTTACTATAACTATAAGTGTATTATTTTGTAATCATCTAAAGTGAGCAGGTTGAAGATTGCATGCATAGGTTCTTGCAGGTCTGTGCAGATCTTCACAATTGCTTCTACATAGACTTTCTGAATGACATTGATCACTTGCACTTACTTTTAAGTACTCCAATCCAGGTAATTTGGTTATGCTATTAGATGAAGCATAGTAATAACACATTAATATGTTGTATAAATAAACAAAATATCTGACAATGTATTCCCATTTTAACTTTGCTGTACTTTTAAATGGTTGAAATATCCGTGATAGACATTTGGGTGACAACTAAACTAAAAACCAGACATTGTTTTTCCATTGGAATTTGGTTGTGCTTTTAGATGGTTGAAATCCTAGTGATAGCACATTTGAAATTCAACTAACATTTTTGTCTGTCTCTTTAAGTGGGTGAATATAGGTTGTGGTCGCATTGATCAACGTCTGAACCCAATATTGCCCAATTATCAACATTGAAATGAGGTGGTCAAACCCATTAAATGTATTGTGGACGAATAAACTGAAGGAAGTAGAAAACATTTGCTGATATCGGCTACAGATATAAGTAGTCTATAGGTTCGGAACGCAGACATCAGTACACTACTATGGCTATATGATAGACCTGAGCACCGCTGGAAATCCGATAATTTAACAGTTATAGCGGGTCACAAGAGTCGAGCAAGTACAGATGGCTGCTTTGTTCAAAACCAGATAAAGGTGTATGGATAAATTTTCTAAATAATTTAACACCCCATTATTGTCTATTATTCTGAATCACAGGGCACACTGTGCGATTGGTTAAAACCAGAGGGAGGGAGCAGAAGCGGAAGGTATTTTACAAAAACAAACATTTTTCAACACTTTTCGATAAACTCCTTTCCACAGAGTGTGCTAATCCACTAAACATGTTGCCTACATATGATCGTATAGAGCAGTGGTTCGCAAACGTTTTATAGTCCCGTACCCCTTCAAACATTCAAGCTCCAGCTGCGTACCCCCTCTAGCACCAGGGTCAGCGCACTCTCAAATGTTGTTTTTTGCCATCATTGTAAGCCTGCCACACACTATACGATACATTTATTAAACATTAAACATAAGAATGAGAGTTGTCACAACCCGGTTCGTGGGAATTGACAAAGAGCTCTTAAAGGACCTGGGCACAAATAATAATATAATAATAATGTCACACCCTGACCATAGTTTGTGTTGGGTGTTGGGGTTTGTGGGTGATTTTCCTTTTGTCCTTATGTCTGTCGTGCATTAGTTTGCACCAGTATTAGGCTGTTTCGGTTTTCGTGTATTGTTTATTGTTTTGTCATATTGATTCGTGTTTACTTCAGTTTTATTAAACATAGATCATAATAGCCACGCCGCATTTTGGTCTGACTCTCTTTCACCTACAGAAAGCCATGACAGAATCACCCACCACAACAGGACCAAGCGGCGTGGTAACGGGGAGCAGCAGGAGCAGCGTAATAAGGACTTCTGGACTTGGGAAGAAATCCTCGACGGGAGAGGACCCTGGGCTAAACCAGGGGAGTGTAGCCGCCCCAAGGTGCAGCTCAAAGAGGAATGGACATGGGAGGACGAACTGGACGGTAAAGGACCCTGGGCACAGCCAGGAGAATATCGCCGCCCAAAGAAGAGCTGGAGGCGGTGAAAGCTGAGAGGCGCTGGTATGAGGAGGCAGCACGGCGATGCGGATGGAAGCCCGAGAGTCAGCCCCAAAAATTTCTTGGGGGGGCTCACAGGAAGTATCGCGAAGCCAGGTAGGAGACCTGCGTCAACTTCCTGTGGTTACCGGGGGGCTAGAGAGACCAGGCAGGCACCATGTTATGCTGTGGTGCGCACGGTGTCCCCAGTGCGGGTGCATAGCCCGGTGCGGTATATTCCAGCTCCGCGTATCGGCCGGGCTAGAGTGAGCGTCGAGCCAAATGCCATGAAGCCGGCTCTACGCATCTGGTCCCCAGTGCGTCTCCTTGGGCCGGCTTACATTGCACCAGCCTTGCGCACGGTGTCCCCGGTTCGCCTGCATAGCCCAGTGCGGGCTATTCCACCTCGCCGCACTGGCAGAGCGACCGTGAGTATTCAACCAGGTAAGGTTGGGCAGTCTCGGTGCTCAAGAGCTCCAGTGCGCCTGCACGGTCCGGTCTACCCAGTACCACCTCCACGCACCAGCCCTCCGGTGGAAGCTCCCCGCACCAGGCTTCCTGTGCGTGTCCTTGGCCCAGTACCACCAGTGCCAGCACCACGCATCAGGCCTACAGTGCGCCTCGCCTCTCCAGCGCTGCCAGAGCCTTCCTCCTCTCCTGCGCTGCTGGAGTCTCCCGCCTGTTCAGCGCTGCCAGAGCCTTCCTCCTCTACAGCGTTGCTGGGGTCTCCTGCCTGTTCAGCGCAGCCAGAGCTGCCAGTCTGCATGGAGCAGCCAGAGCTGCCAGTCTGCATGGAGCAGCCAGAGCTGCCAGTCTGCATGGAGCAGCCAGAGCTGCCAGTCTGCATGGAGCAGTCAGAGCTGCCAGTCTGCATGGAGCAGCCAGAGCTGCCAGTCTGCATGGAGCAGCCGGAGCTGCCAGTCTGCAAGGAGCAGCCAGTCTGCAAGGAGCAGCCAGAGCTGCCAGTCTGCATGGAGCAGCCAGAGCTGCCAGTCTGCATGGAGCAGTCAGAGCCGCCAGTCTGCATGGAGCTTCCAGAGCTGCCAGTCTGCATGGAGCCGCCAGAGCTGCCAGTCTGCAAGAAGCCGTCAGAGCTACCAGTCTGCAAGAAGCCGCCAGAGCTGCCAGTCTGCAAGAAGCCACCAGAGCTGCCAGTCTGCATGGAAGAGCCAGAGCCGTCAGTCAGCATGGAGCAGCCAGAGCCGCCAGTCAGCATGGAGCAGCCAGAGCTGCCAGTCAGCGTGGAGCAGCCAGAGCCGTCAGTCTGCCAGGATCCGCCAGTCAGCCAGACTCTTCCAGATCCGCCAGTCAACCAGACTCTTCCAGATCCACTAGTCAGCCAGGATCTTCCAGATCCGCCAGTCAGCCAGGATCCGCCAGACTCTTCCAGATCCTCCAGTCAGCCAGACTCTTCCAGATCCGCCAGTCAGCCAGGATCTTCCAGATCCGCCAGTCAGCCAGGATCCGCCAGTCAGTCAGACTCTTCCAGATCCTCCAGTCAGCCAGACTCTTCCAGATCCTCCAGTCAGCCAGACTCTTCCAGATCCGCTAGTCAGCCAGGATCTGCCAGAATCGCCAGTCAGCCAGACTCTTCCAGATCCGCCAGTCAGCCAGGATCTGCCAGAACCGCCAGCCAGCCAGGATCTGCCAGAGCCTTCCTCCTCTCCTGTGCTGCCGGAGTCTCCCGCTTGTCCGGCGCTGCTGCCGGAGTCTCCCGCCTGTCCGGCGCTGTTGCCGGAGTCTCCCGCCTGTCCGGTGCTGCCGGAGTCTGAAGAGCCCCTCTGTCCCGAGCTGCCCCTCTGTCCCGAGTTGCCCCTCAGTCCAGTGGGGTTATATAGTAGGGTCGCCGTTGTTAGGAGGCCAAGGAAGAGGACAAGGTGGTGGACAAAGACTATGGTTAAGTGGGGGCCACATCCAGCACCAGAGCCGCCAGCGCAGACAGATGCCCACCCCGACCCTCCCCAAAAGGTTCAGGTTTTGCGGCTGGAGTCCTCACCCTGTGGGGGGGGGGGGGGGTACTGTCCCACCCTGACCATAGTTTGCCTTGTATGTTTATATGTTTTGTTTGGTCAGGGTGTGATCTGAGTGGGCATTCTATGTTGTGTGTCTAGTTTGTCTGTTTCTGTGTTTGTCCTGATATGGTTCTCAATCAGAGGCAGGTGTTAGTCATTGTCTCTGATTGGGAACCATATTTAGGTAGCCTGTTTGGTGTTGGGTTTTGTGGGTGATTGTCCTTTTGTCCTTATGGCTGTCGTGTATTAGTTTGCACCAGTATTAGGCTGTTTCGGTTTTCGTGTATTGTTTATTGTTTTGTCATATTGATTCGTGTTTACTTCAGTTTTATTAAACATGGATCATAATAGCCACGCCACATTTAGGTCTGACTCTCTTTCACCTACAGAAAGCCGTGACAAATAATCAATAATAATAATCAATAATTTTGCTCTTTATTTAACCATCTTGTATTGGAGAGAGTCTCAGTCTTAGATAATTTTCCACACACAGTCTGTGTCTGTATCTAGTTTTCATGCTAGTGAGGGCTGAGAATCTACTCTCACATAGGTATGTGGTTGCAAAGGGCATCAGTGTCTTAACAGTGCGATTTACCAAGGCAGGATCCTCGGAGCACAGTCCAATCCAGAAACCTGGCAATTGCTTCTGATTAAAATCTATTTTCACAGAACCGCTTGTTGCAATTTCGATGAGGCTCTCTTGTTCAGATATCGGTAAATGGACTGGAGGCAGGGCATGAAAAGGATAACGAATCCAATTGTTTGTGTCGTCTGTTTCGGGGAAAGTACCTGCGTAATTGCGCACCCAACTCACTCAGGTGTATAGCTATATCACATTTGACATTGTCTGTAAACTTGGGTTCATTTGCACACACACAAAATCATACAATGATGGAAATACCTGTGTGTTGTCCTTGTTAATGCAGACAGAGAAGTTTCCCAACTTCTTAATCATAGCCTCAATTTTGTCCCGCACATTGAATATGGTTGAGGAGAGTCCCTGAAATCTTAGATTCAGATCATTCAGGCAAGAAAAAAATATCATCCAGATAGGCCAGTCATGTGAGAAACTCTTCATCATGCAAGCGGTCAGACAAGTGAAAATTATGGTCAGTAAAGAAAACTTTAAGCTCCTCACTGCAAAAAAAGTGTTAATACTTTGCCCCTTGATAACCAGCGCACTTTTGTATTTTGTAAAAGTGTTACATGGTCGCTGCCCATATCATTTGCATAGTGAAGAAAACATACGAAAGTTCAGTGGCCTTTTTACTGTAGTGTCCAAATGTCTTTCAAGCTGTCAGGCATTCCCTTGGCAGCAAGAGCCTCTTGGTGGATGCTGCAGTGTACCCAAGTGGCGTCGGGAGCAACTGCTTGCACACGCGTTACCACTCCACTGTCTCCCTGTCATGGCTTTTGTAACGTGAAAACCTAAACAGCCTTATCTGGTGCAAACAAACACTGAGACAGGAACAATCACCCACCAAACACTCAAAGAATATGGCTGCCTAAATATGGTTCCCAATCAGAGACAACGATAAACGCCTGCTCCATACCTACAAAAACCCCAAGACAAAACACGCCACATAATTAACCCATGTCACACCCTGGCCTGACCAAAATAATAAAGAAAACACAAAATACTAAGACCAGGGCGTGACATGAACCCCAAATCAATGTAGTTCTCATAATATTTGCACCTCTTCGATGGACCAACATCCCTGTCTGCTGTTCGGTGCTTTCCCGGGTAAGGGGGCAGAAGCTCTTCTGCTGCATCAGATTCACAACAAGTGTCCATGCTAGCTGGGCTAACAACAAATGTAGAATTACTGACGCTAGCAATGGATGTGCTAGTGGAAGCAGAACCACTTGTGTCGTCGACAGGTGCAGGTGTAGTACTGCTGGTAGTAGCAGTACTATCAACATTTAAAAATGTGAATCACATTTTTATTTGGGGTACCCCCAACGGCATTGCACATGTACCTAGTTTGTGAATACCTGCTATAGAGTACCACAGTATGAGTCATAATACCCATAAAACCTAACAGTCAAACGGAAATGGTTCCAATCGTTTTTCCACTATTCATTTTTCCCATAGGGGATTATAGTAACACTTAATAAGAGCTGTGTTTTCTGTAGCCTTACCCTGGCGTGACGGTTTGATGATTATGTGAATCTCTCTAGGACAAGATGATTTGTATCAATATACTCGCCTGGATATTCACCTGTAAAAGGAAATGCTAATTAGCTGCTAATGTGGCTATCATAAACAACTACAAATACCATGGTGATCTGGACGAGACTGCCGATTTGAGGCAAAGGTAAGAATCTCTGGATTAACTATCTAATGTTAGCTAAATGTAGTAATTAATAAATTGGCCTTATTTCTTTCCCCGAACTGTCTTGTGCAAGTTGTAAATTGACACAATACCTGTTTATCAAAGGTTTCAGCTAGAGATGACATGCAGGAGATTGCATTGATTTGAAGTCCTGCATAATGTCTACTTTGATGCTAATTAGCATTTTCAAATATGAGCATAAATAGAGCCGAATATATTGATAAGTCATAGTTGGCAAGTGCTAATGTTAGCTAGGTGGCAAACATTAGCTAGGTTAGGAGTTAGAGTTTAAGGTCAGGGTTAAGTTTAGGAGTTAGGTTAAAGTTAGGGGAAGGGGAAAGGTTAGCTAACATGCTATGTTGCAAAGTTGCTAATTAGCTAAAATGCTAAAGTTGTCTGTAATGAGATTCAAACATGCAACTTTTTGGCTGCTAGACACTCACTTCATACCTTCTGTCTTATGTAACCGTACCAAAGCTAACATATCATCAGTGGCGATTTTAGCATATAAATCTTGATGGGGCAAACAAACATAAAATGTGGGATGCATGCCAGCAAAGCCACTACACAACACAACACTAAACAATACATTAATTAAACTATAACGGTGACAAACGGTGCCCACAAACCGTTAGGGCCTACATAAAGCTGTCCCAACAGCAGTGGCCCAAAAGCAGTCCCAACACCTTACCACTGCTACACCTGGCTTTCAAAGGAGCCTTGTCTGGCAGCGAAACAGTTAATTCAGTCTCATTTACTGTCTTTTTAAAAAACATAGTGGATATGACTGACTTGCTTAAACAAATGTGGTTTCTACTGACAATTGAGATGTACAGACTATGGCATAAGGGGACAACGAATGGATAAGAGTCAATCCGTAATTTCGATGACGAAGTTAATGAGTGAGCGATGACTGATGTCGTCAATTTAACTATTTGTTAAGCACTTTTGAAATGTACAGCGGCAGAATTCAGAACATGGGCCGTTCTTACAGTGTACTCCCTGTACAACAAGTCAGAACCGTAGCATAAATAAAGGGGGCATATAAACAGACAATGAAAGCTCTTAAAATATTCAATGATTACATTTCTCCAAAACAGGTTATAGGCAAATAAGAACACACCAGCCATGAACGATGTGTTTACAATAACGCGTTGTTGAAAATAGACAAAATTATTAGGGTGAGGCACATGGGCAACTAACAGCTTACTACACAACATACACTTAGTATTACTTTCTTAACTACAGTGTACATATCTCTCTGGCATCCTACATAAATTATGAAGCAACAGAAGACATTTTTGGACTCACGTTGTTGCGATGTGCTTGAACAAGAAAGTGGTCCTTCGTGGGCAAATTTTTTCATCAAAGAGAAAGATGCCGTATTTACAATTCTGATTTGATTGACAGTTCATAACGTATTTTCCCAGTCGTAGCTCGTTTTTCCCGAGTTTGCAGTTGTCTTGAACTCACAGTTAGCCACTGATTCCTTACAAACCAGTTATTTTTGAATTTGCGATTTCCAACTTGTTGTGTAATGTTTATATCCAATGGCAGATGAACACCGATACATTTTATCTATATTTTCTCTTCATTATTTATTTTAATTTGATAAGAATTTAAAAGGATTTGCCACCATTAGACTTGATTCACGATGATGACTGCTAGCTAAGATGGTGAAAGTAAGATGTCGACATGATCAAGCCAATCAAAGCTACTGTACATATAATGTGATTTGACATCATTTCTGTGGCCAATGACCTTGAGCCTTCTTGGAAGGGCATTTGTAATATAACTCTATGGTAGGATCCCAAGGGATGAAATTTTGGATGTCTTCCCTTACTAAAGACGATTGCGCAAGGTCTTTATGAGTGACAGAATACTGAGCCAATCATGGCGCAATGCTCAATTTTTTTTGCTGGCCAGCACAGGCACCACAAGAAGCACTGAGCTAGGCTGAAACACATGTATCAAAAAAAAAGAGACCATGTTGGTATGCAGCTTTATTTACTCAATTATATAGATATATTTTTACATTGTTTGCAATAATAATAATAATAACATGCAAGCACACCAATTTTCTTTTTATATTTTTTTCTTCAGTTGGGGCTGAATGCCTGGTCACCACTGCATATCATACTAATTTGAGTGTAGCAAATGTACATTTATTATGTTACGTCTAGTCTAAGAGACCTGGCTGGCTATACATGAAAATGTCTGCACTGTCGCTTAATCTAAGCCGAAAATGAATGCATCAAATGAGGGTAAAATAGTGTACATCAATTATTTAGAGAGAGAGAGAGAGAGAGAGAGAGAGAGAGAGAGAGAGAGAGAGAGAGAGAGAGAGAGAGAGAGAGAGAGAGAGAGATTGTGTGTGGCTATCTTGCGAGCAAGCAAGCAGAAGTGTGCATGTGCATGGCGGGGTTAGAAAGTGAGACAAGTCCTGAGGGACATAGATCACAGTGTACGGAGGAGACCCGAGCGCTCACCAGCTGACAGCGGGTGTTTTGATGAGGCTATACAACACCTTGGACCACGGGCCTGCCAACAATAGCCTGAAATTAATGCAGACTCCGATTACAATTAATTGTATAAATGTCACCAAAACTCATGATTTTAATACTAGCCTAATCATTTTGAGAGAAGTGCCACTGTTGCTCTAAACACTCAAGTTAGAATGTATAATTGCTCGACCAGACACCCAAACATGGAGAGCGAGCGCTTTGAGGACAAGCTGTTCAAAACATCGTTCACTTACATAAATTATCGGAATAATTGAGTGTCCATGCCTTTGATTGATTTGAGATATTTACATGAAGAGAATAAATAAATAAATATATTTTTACCTTCTGCTTCACCACATCAATGTCTTAACAATGTACTTTAACGATGGAATTAGCTTTCACCCAAGTGTCTTTGGCCTAAGTGGTTGGTTTTCTGAGCCTTTAAAGGATATATTGTATTTGCAAACTATTTCAATTATGATTGATTAAGGATTTGACACCATTTAACATATTTCAAGCCAACAATCAATATCCTACTTAATATGCATAGAATATGCGGGAAAAGGTGAGACAAAACCACAAGAAAATAAAAATATATTAGCCTTATACACAAGATAAACCGAATTAACGTGAATATCCACAAGGTCACATAATTGGATTTTGTTTATAAATAAGGAGGTCAACCTGAAGTCGATCATGGTGGATAGAGTAATATTTTAAAATATATATTTAAAAAAACGACTCATCTAGAGACAGCATATTTATACATGCATTTGAGATAAGAATAATAATAATAGCTTCATCATCACAAAGAAACATTTTATACCTGTGTTATTAGATCTTTACACTAGGTTTCATAATTAATATCAGCAAAGCAGGCTATAAGTAAGTTAGAGTTAATATTCCCCTCATTCCCGCAAGTGGTTCTGCATGTCATGCAATGGAAAAAGATTCGTTAACATGGTCCTTCATTGAATAGTTGTATGACAGTTGTGATTTTGAAGTGTAGGATATGTATTTTCCTCGATTAGGCTAGTATCAACATATTGAAACACGAAACAACAGAAAATTATGGTTTTCAGTTTGCTTATTTTATTCTCAAAATCAAAAGAAAATTAACCAGTTAATGGTAAATCACTAGGTTTTAGAAACATTTGAAATGACACATTCAATTGGAAAAACAATAGAACACTATTAGGAATAAATCAATTTAAATCATCCAACGAAAGCACAGACACATAAATGCATTTAAAGTGAATAGCCAAAAAGAACAACAAATGGCTAAATGAAATATTAAATTGGCATTAGGCCTACTACTACAAAAAAAACTGTTGTTCAATAACGAAGTCATGTTGCTCCAAGCCTCTGACTCGTGTTTTAAAGTGCGCATTGTTAACTTTAGAAGTCGCAAACAAATTAATACAGGGACATTTACAAACAAATAAACAATTAAATCATGAGCAGTGTGCTATATGGAAAATATAATTACAAAGGTCTGTACATAAATAATATCAGGCATATTCTTGGAAGACTACGTTTTGTCCATGACGTGGGATTGGGAAAGCCCGTGGCGATGCTGCGCGCGACAGTCGACATGGCAAATGGGTCTTTCCCTGGTCCCGAGGAGACGGTAAATGTATTTGGCAGAACCAAATTATCTGACATAAAATCATCTTTATCTAACAGTGGATCAAATATAACTCCCAAACCAAACAAAATTATTTTGGAAAGCAATCTATTATCGTATAAAATGTAGGCATATGCCAGCAGATATGATTGACACAATTTGAAAGTCTCAATATTGGTGAAGGCTGGAAAGCTTGAGTTCAGAGAGCTCATCTTCGCTCAGGAGCTCCATCTGCATCTCATCCGAGTCACTGAAATGGGATTGCGGGGAGAACTCTCCGTCACTGCGGTTCGACTGGAGGGAGTCCTTTCTGCTCTCAGAGCTGGAACTGGGTGTCCCCGAGGGAGACCGCATTTCTTGCTCCATCAAAGTAGAGAGCGAGCCGTCTTCGACTGGGAATGGGATCCCGTTAAGCTGGACCGGTAGCCCAGTGCCTGCGTCCCTTTGGCAGGTGGAGGCGGAGGATCCCCGGGGACTCTCCGTGGCGGACAACAGGTCACACTTTGGCGAGTCCACACCGGGACCCTGGAGCAGGTCCGCCAGCGCGTTGATGTAGATCTGGGCCATCTGCAGGGTATCGTATTTGGAAAGCTTTTTGTCATTGTCGAAAGCAGGGATGACACTGCGCAGCTCGTCAAAGGCATGGTTCAAGCCATGCATCCGTCTCCTCTCCCGCGCATTGGCTGCCTGGCGCCTCACCTTCTGCACAACGTTACCGGGATTGGATGGAGCTCTCTGTCTGCCCTCCTCGGCGTTTACCGATCCCTTTAGCCGACACAAGTCCCGCACTTTGAGCGGACTATTGGAACTCTTTCTAAAATTTGGGCTGTGGCCGGATGTGGGGAACCCGCCTTCCAAGCTGGAGCTGGGCGAGTGCAGCAGGTAGTCGGCGTGTGCCGCACAGGTGCCAGACTGCATGGGAGCCAGCCAGGCGCGTGGGTCACTGCTGTCCATGAGTGCCAGACTTGATGGGTACTCGCTCTGCTCCCCCCTCTGCATTTTCGAGTGCTGCACCTCGCACATCTTTGCGCCTTTGCTCCATTCCTGAACACTGATAACATCCATTTAAAAAAAACTATAAATCAGGTGGCTTGGACTAAAAACTTAGCAAAATATAAAATGCTGTGAAGAACGTTTATTTTGCACACTGTGCTCGCACTATGTCGCGTGCAGGACTCCTTCTCTAGTGTCTCAAGGCGCGGCATCGCTTTAAAAAGCGGCACGCGCCTGGGAGCCCCCTTTCTCAGCTGGTCGCGTGGCGCTTTGACCAATAAGATCACTTGGGGCAGGCGCGTGTTGGCGACCAATCAGAAGTCTCGGAAAACCCGAGAGAGGTTATTATGCCAAGACTGTTTATGATAATGCCTCGGTTTAACTGTTTAACCGCACAAAGGGCAGTCCCTCAGGTCACACGCAGGGATATAGCTATATGGTTAGGAGTGTGGACAGCGCGAGCTTCAGCTCGTGGACTGTTTGAGGATGTCCATGCACCTGTCCAAAACCGCATGTCAATAACTTCTTCTTTACATCTTCAATAGTAAAGACAGTCATTTCGAAATTGACAATGTAGGCCTATCCCACCGGATAAAAACTGCTTAGCACGTCATTTCAACCTCAAAAAAATAAAATTGATGACAGTTCAATCAACGTGAAAAACTAATTGGATTTGCAAAAAGTCATCAACTTAAGGTAATTTCTTTTCTTTTTTTTCACCCAACCTCACCTAACCTAAATCCAATGAAGTGATGACATTTTTTGTTGATTTCACGATGAATTCACTTCAGTTCACAACTCAACCAAATGTAAACTAGATGTTGAACTGAGGTCTGCGCCCAGTTGTATGCATCTCTTATAAGAGAGGACATAGGACTAATATCCAGAATAGTGTAATTAAAACCTAAATTTGTCAAACGAAAATGGATGATCATAAAGCCGTGTCATAATCATCATCATCACGTTCCTTGTGGCTATAGGGCCTTTCCTACATTTTGTCCCGGTTGTAAGTTGGTCAACAATGAAATAAAATTAGGTATAAGGCAAAACTTTTGAAATGCTGACAATATTTTCCATAAACAGTACCTTCAGAAAGTATTCATGCCCCTTGACTTATTCCATATTTTGTTGTTACAGCTTGAATTCAAAATGGTTTAAATCGTTTTTTTTCTCTCTCACCCATCTACACACAATATTAAAATAATGATAGAGTGAAAACATGTTTATAGACATTTTAGCACATTTTTTGAACATTAAATATCTCATTTACATAAGTATTCACACCCCTGAGTCAATATATGCTAGAATCACCTTTGGCAGAGATTATAGCTGTGAGACTTTCTGTGGAAGTCTCCAAGAGCTTGCAGACCTGGATTGTACAATATTTTCCTATTATTCTTAAAAAAATATTAAAGCTCTGTCAAATTGGTTGTTGATCATTGCTAGACAACCATTTTCATGTCTTGCCAAAGTTGCCATAGATTTTCAAGCAGATTTAATTCAAAACTGTAACTCGGCAACTCAGGAACATTCACTGGCTTCTTGGTAAGCAACTCCAGTGTAGACTTGGCCTTATGTTTTAGGTTATTGTCCTGCTGAAAGATGAATTCATCTCCCAGTGTTTGGGGGAAAGCAGACTGAATCATGTTTTCCTCTAAGATTTTGCCTGTTCTTTGCTCCATTCCGTTTATTTTTTATCCTGAAAACTCCCCAGTCCTTAACGATTAGAAGCATACCCATAACATGATGCAGCCATCACTATGCTTGAAAAATGGAGAGTGGTACTCAGTAATGTATTTTATTGGACTTGCCACAAACATAACATTTTGTATTCAGGACAAAATCTGGATAGCTTTTTTTTAGCAATATGTCTTTGTTGAAAACAGGATGAATGTTTTGGAATATTTTTTCTTCTGTACAGCCTTCCTCCTTTTCACTCTGTCAATTAGGTTGTGGAGTAATTACAATGTTGTTGATCCATCCTCAGTTTTTGCCTATCACAGCTATTAAACTCTGTACATGTTTTAAAGTCACCATTGGCCACTTGGTGAAATCGCTGAGCGGTTTCTTTGCTCTCTGGCAACTACATTAGGAAGGACCGCTGTATCTTTGAAGTGACTGGTTGTATTGATACACCATCCAAAGTGTAATTAATAACTTCACCATGCTCTAAGGGATATTCAATGTCTGCTTTTATATTTTTACCCATCTACCAATAGGTGCCATTCCTTGCGAGGCATTGGAAAAGCTCCCTGGCCTCTGTGGGATGTTACATTGTATGTGTGGGGTACAGAGATGAGGTAGTTATTCAAAAAAGTCCATGCAACTTATTATGTGACTTGTTAAGCTTATTTTTTACTTCTGAATTTATTTAGGATTGCTATAACAAAGTGGTTGAATATGTATATGCTCAAGACATTTCAGCTTTTCATTTTTAATTAATTTGTACAAATTTCGAAAAACCTAATTTCACTTTGATATTATGGGGTATTGTGTTTTGGCCAGTGACAAAACACATCTTAATTTAATCTATTTTAAATGCAGGCTGTAACACAACAAAATCTGGAAAAAGTCAAGGGGTGTGGATACTTCAAGATCTGTAGCTCCCATGTCCAAAAATCTGCCTATGAGTGAATTTAAGGTAACATTTCCAGACTCATAGAAATTCAGAAATTAATTTACTCCACGAAAAGGGCGCCAACTAAGCAAAGAATATTCTATCCTGGTTCTAGGAACTGAAAACAGTTTGACCAAAGAACTCGGCTCATGGGGTTCGTGCTCATTGTCAATTCACCGATCCGCTCCTCCATTCTATGAATGTTAAGGCCATCTCGAGTTTCATTTTCTTTTGTACAGGTTCAAAACCTTTTGATCCGGTTTACGGAACGCCCTGTTGGTAAAAGAGCTTCACAGGGATCGGAAAGATGAGCAGGGGGCTCGACAGCGCTTTTACTGTCATAAGCAAGCGAGGAGGAAGTAGTGTGTGCGTTGAGCAGTGCTGGGACAGTGACACCCGCAGCCCCCCCCCCTCCTTCTTATAGAATGAAAATAACATTATATATTTAAACGAATTAAATACACAAATCATAAGGATATCTCTAAGAATATGAGAAAATATTATAGGCTAGAAACTATTATCAAATAAAAGAATAGCCGTAAAGGCAACCAGATAGCCTATACGTAAAACCAGCCGCAATGTCACTTTCTGAACACTCAGTTATGAAAAGGAAAATAGACTGGTCTACTGAATAACAACATATATAATAATGACAATAATTATTGAGAAAATGAAGTCATACAAATAAACACATAGCAGGAATGATTGAATAAGTTGTAACGTTTTTAGATGTTATCTTATTCGAATGGCGATATGAGGTAGGCCTAAGGAAAAACGGAAATAATTGTAGCCTGTAAAAGACTATAGCCTACTTAAAGTTTAGCAATATCAAACATGTGAGACCAGCCAGTCCATACAGGACAGCGGGCAACATCCTACAATTTCTGAGATGAAATTACATGAATCTTTTCACTTTTTATTCATGTATTCATAAGGCGTCGAGGCTTGGGGACTGGCGCCTAGGTCCGTCTCTCCACCTACAAGTGGCCGTCCAGTGAGCATGGAATGGCTCCTAAAGCAAACAACAGGTTGGATATTGTAGCTGTCGATTATTAAAATGTCGCATGCACAATGGCGACTCTATGTCCCATTCGACACGCTTGGGGGACTCTTTGGAAAATGGGCTCAAAATGTGAACCATTGGGGGCTTCCAGCGTGATGCAGTCTGCATGCTGCTCACCCCATTCCTGTCTCCGGGGAAACGAGGTCCACTGGAGGGATGCAGGAATAGGCTGATAATAAGAACACTACTACTACTAGTACTACTAGTACTACTACTAATAACAATAACGATAACAACAATAATCATAATAATAGCCTAATAAAAATAATGTATCTGTGTACCATTGGTATTTATTTACTTTGGAATTCTAAGGCGTTCTTGGAACAGTCAGAAGTTGGATGATTAGGTGCCTTTTGTTTTTAGGCACAACTTTAGACAATGGCAAGTGCATACCATGGAAAATAACCTTCATGTTTTAGTTTCATATTCCATTTTGTTTAATAAAGTCTCTATTATAAATAAGGTGCTGTACACACGTGCACGCACTCTCGCTCTCGCGCTCGCAATTCAATTCAAAGGGCTCTCTCTTTCTCTCTCTCTCTCTCTTCAGATCAGATAGCACAACATTGTCTACAAAATGGTTTCCAGTGAAACAGCGCCACATCCTGCTTAAAAATGAAACAACACAATTGCTTGAGTAATGATAGTTAGCCGACCATAAGATACCACTATTTTCAAAAGCTGACATCCCCTTGATTAGATTCTTCACCATATTGTGAAGAACGGACAAAAATGACTTTTACAAAACTGTAGTTTCAAAAGCTATTGGATGGTCTTTCACAGATTCCATTTCAATACTCCCAGAGTTTCATAAAATGTACAGAATAATGTCTTCTGAGTTAACAAAAGCACCTCCTTTACACATAAACCAGCAAACCTGGTCCCAGATAAGTTGTGCTCTCGCCTACACCTTATCACTCATTGTCACGCCAAACATGACAAGTGGTGGCATGACAGCACAAACAGACAGACTTTGACTTGCTTGGTATCTGATGTGCTCTCCCAACCCAGTAATGGGCCCAGCTGTTCCAGAGGCAGTATCCTTCTTATGATGTGTCATTGAAAGTGATGAAGACCACATTGGGAGGAAGATTAACATAACCTAGAACCTGGGGAACCTCATTTATAAAACATTCACAGATTTGATCGTAAATTGTGCATACATAGAAATCGGAAAACTGAAACATCTTGACTGGCAAGGCCTACGGAGTCACAGCAAAGACTACAAAAACCATACCGCTGTAGAAAACAAGTTTATTAGACAAATTATACACAGAAAGCTTTGCCACTTGTAACAGAGGCCTCAGATTGTTCCGTTTGAATAATATGCAACACATATACAACAAAATAGGCCTATATTAAATACTGCACATTATAATCAGTTGAAAATTGATCAAGTAATCCTGTACGTTCTATGTATGAAATAAAACATGTCACGGGCATAGCAAGTTGTGCATGCTTCTTTTTAAGAACTTGCCTCCTCTGTTATTCACCAGCAAATCAAAATGAACTCAAGATGACATGAGAAAGCTTATGTGTGGGCTGGAACTGAGGGAAACCAAATGTATAGGGTGACTGCTAACTCGATGCTCATATGATATATTATTATTATTTTTTAAACAAATATAGCATCAACATGTAAAATATACATATTTCATAATGTGTCTGTCATTAATAGTAAATAAAATTTCTTTAAACATTGTCTGTGTCCTATTGTCATTCAATAGCCATACTGTAGCTTAAGAAAAGGACATCTAGAATGCTTGCATCAAACACTGCTTCGGTTCTCTACGCACAACATTTGCGGTTTAGTCTTAAGATAACAAACTGAAAGCTCATTCTAAACAACAAACATTATTAAATATTAATACTGTGTTAGTGAAAAGGTTAGGTTCCACTTTTCCCTTCACAAAATATTGTTTTTTTTGACCCCCTCCCCCCAAACTGCACCTAAATGGCCTCATTTAAACAATTGGCACTTTAAAAAAAGTTAGATAAACAGTACCCTTAACATTTAAGAAATGAAGAAAGATCTTTCAAAATGAATGCCATCAGCTCTACAGTTCCAATGGCAAGAGATCCTGTTGAAGCAGGAAACTGGCAAGGTGAAGCCAGACTGCAATGATATGGCTTGTACTGTGGATGTTATCTGAAAGGGGTTCTCCTCACTCTGAGCTCAACTGTTTGCCCTTACAGGTACACAACAGTCAGTTAGTGGACTGGAGAATGAAATGTGACTTTTTTTTCTGACTGAGCCCTGGTAGAACTACAAATTAGGTTAAAAAAACATTTTTTGAATATGATTAATGATGCAAACAAGAGTAAGACTATAGCAGTCATTTAGCGCTTTTCAAAATTGGTAGAAAAAAAAACAATGAGACAGCTCCAAACATTTTTTTTGTGTGACTTTCTCACCAAACACATTCCACGGATTGAAATAGATTTTCAAAGCAAATTCAATAAAATACATATAATAGCCTCAGCTGCTTTTTAAAGTTCTTTTTCTGTTGTCTTTTATCTTATATTTTCAGTTCCTTTTTGTCCCTCTCTCAAGTGTTTGTTTCGAGGCTGAGGTGCTCACCTTGAAATAGACAGCACAGTACAGGTGAGAAAAAAATATCCAAACTACATACAATCAAATACAGGTCAATGGGCACTGGTACAGTGCAGTGGAATTGATGGAGCCTTATGTGCACAAAAATGACGAAGCGTGCCCAAAGCTCAGACAGTGAGGTCTCAGTCTGCAGGGCAGTGGAGCCAATGGACACCCATTTTGGTGCAGATTTCAAATTTGGAGTACAGGCATTGATGATCAACACCAGAGAACTGAGTGGGATGGAGTCCCATATGGTGAAAGGCAAAGACAAGAACATCCTTCAAATGAGCATAGGGTTGTTGCCGATTTGTAGATCTCAAGAACAGAAAAGTGTTTTCTGTTGTAAAAAACAAATACATATCCTCCTTGTTGGGTCCAAAAGCTTCTTCAGAAAGGCAGTCCTCAAATGCCATGAAACGAAAAAGAGAAAACAGAGCCCCGTCACACCCAAAAGATCCCTAGACAACCATGAGAAAGATGACAATAGATGACTGATGACAACCACCAGGTTTCAGCAGGAAAACCCCCACCAAACAAAAGCAAAGCCCCTCAAAAAATCAGAACTGAAAAAGATTCCTATGTACATAGATTTTTTTTGAGTGCGTTTAATTTCATCTTTCTCTCGCTGTGCGGCCTACTCCTTCTCGCCTCATATGGACGTGCCCCGGTCTGGATCGTTGCCGTAGCCGAAGTTGGGCTGGGGAGTGGGCTGGTAGGGTATGGAGGACATAGTCTTGATGGGGCTGCGGAAGAAGCCTCCGTTGGGGGCTCTCTGCCTGAAGGGCCCCCCAGTCCGGTGGTCCTGCACGGGACCAAAGGCGAAGCCCTGTTGGGCCTTGGCAGACAGGCTGCGGCTGAGGGTCTGGATCTGCTCGGGGATGAAGGTGGTAGTGGTGATGTGCGTGTTTCGGAAGTCGCTGATCTGCTCCAGGGCCTGCCGGTTGGCCGGCATAGAGTCCATGTCCAGGGGCGTCAGGTCAATGGAGGAGGTGGAGAACTGTTTGTGGGGGCTGTCGTCCTCTGTGCACAGGCTGTTAACCCGGCGGTGAAGGTGCTCCAGGTCGATCTCCTTATCATCCTGCAGGGGGAGACAGGGTGCGCAGGAAAGGGGGCGAGGGGAGAGAGAGAGGTGGTGGAGGACAGGGTCAAAGGAGAGTGAGGATAAAAGGGGGAGAAGGAGGAGGGAGAGGAAAATGAGTGAAGGTTGTTAAAGGAGAAAAGTAGGAAAGGAGAAAGTGACGGAACGGTGAGGTGATTGAAGAGGGATGCATGAGTATGGTTGTCGATTGAGAAGTAGTGAGGACATCCATTGAGGGAGATCAGGGAAAAAAGTCAGAGGAGAGAAGGAGGAAACGAGGATTGATGAGCAAGGAGGAGAAGAGACCAATAGAGATTGATAAACACAGATGAAAATAGACAAAGATGGAGTGACAGTGAGATGAAGTAAGAGTGAGATGGGATTGAAGTGATGGGCCGAAAGGGATAGGTGGGCCAAAAGGGATAGGTGGGGTAAGGTAAGGAGGTAAGGTAAGGAGAGGTAGGTAGGGACAGAGAAGTCTGAGCTGCAGTAAGGAGAACACACAAACAGACATACAGTGGGGAGAAGTATTTGATACACTGCCGATTTTGCAGGTTTTCCTATTTACAAAGCATGTAGAGGTATGCAATTTTTTTCATCATAGGTACGCTTCAACTGTAAGAGACGGAATCTAAAGCAAATGTCCAGAAAATCACTTTGTATGATTTTTAAGTAATTAATTTGCATTTTATTGCATGACAAAAGTAATTTGATACATCAGAAATGCAGACCTTAATATTTGGTACAGAAATCTTTGTTTGCAATTACAGAGATCATACATTTAATGTAGTTCTTGACCAGGTTTGCACACACTGCAGCAGGGATTTTGGCCCACTCCTCCATACAGACCTTCTCCAGATCCTTCAGGTTTCGGGGCTGTCGCTGGGCAATACGGACTTTCAGCTCCCTCCAAAGATTTTCTATTGGGTTCAGGTCTGGAGACTGGCTCTGCCACTCCAGGACCTTGAGATGCTTCTTACGGAGCCACTCCTTAGTTGCCCTGGCTGTGTGTTTCTGTTCGTTGTCATGCTGGAAGACCCAGCCACGACCCATCTTCAATGCTCTTACTGAGGGAAGGAGGTTGTTGGCCAAGATCTCGCGATACATGGCCCCATCCCTTCTCCCCTCAATACGGTGCAGTCGTCCTGTCTCCTTTGCAGAAAAGCATCCCCAAAGAATGATGTTTCCACCTCCATGCTTCATGGTTGGGATGGTGTTCTTGGGGTTGTGCTCATCCTTCTTCCTCCAAACACGGCGAGTGGAGTTTAGACCAAAGAGCTATATTTTTGTCTCATCAGACCACATGACCTTCTCCCATTCCTCCTCTGGCTTATCCAGATGGTCATTGGCAAATTTCAGACGGGCCTGGATATGCGCTGGCTTGAGCAGGGGGACCTTGCGTGCGCTGCAGGATTTTAATCCATGACGGAGTAGTATGTTACTAATGGTTCTCTTTGAGACTGGTCCCAGCTCTCTTCAGGTCATTGACAATGTCCTGCCGTGTAGTTCTGAGCTGATCCCTCACCTTCCTCATGATCATTGATGCCCCACGAGGTGAGATCTTGCATGAGCCCCAGACCGAGGGTGATTGACCATCATCTTGAACTTCTTCAATTTCTAATAATTGTGCCAACAGTTGTTGCCTTCTCACCAAGCTGCTTGCCTATTGTCCTGTAGCCCATCCCAGCCTTGTGCAGGTCTACAATTTTATCTCTGATGTCCTTACACAGCTCTCTGGTCTTGGCCATTGTGGAGAGGTTGGTCTGTTTGATTGAGTGTGTGGACAGGTGTCTTTTATACAGCTAACGAGTTCAAACAGGTGCAGTTAATACAGGTAATGAGTGGAGAACAGGAGGGCTTCGTAAAGAAAAACTAACAGGTCTGTGAGAGCCCGAATTGTTACTGGTTGGTAGGTGATCAAAAACTTATGTCATGCAATAAAATGCAAATGAATTACTTAAAAATCACACAATGTGATTTTCTGGATTTTTGCTTTAGATTCCGTCTCTCACAGTTGAAGTGTACCCATGATAAACAATTACAGACCTCGACATGCTTTGTAAGTAGGAAAACCTACAACATCGGCAGTGTATCAAAAACTTGTTCTCCCCACTGTATATCTCCAGGGTCTACAGGGGGTTGCAGCTCCTCTGGAATCCAAACACACACACCGCTAAAGGCAACGTGCTGTTCGAATTGAGCATGCCATGCTGAACAACCAATCAAGCATTAATATGGTCTTATTAATTACTGACCGCTCCTCGTGGAGCAAGTCGACGAGAAAATAGATTACAAATGCGACACAACTGTCAGATTAGGATTCAGTCATTTTTTTTCTGCAACATGTTGCAATGTTGTCACGTAGGCATTAAATGTGTGCAGATGCTTACATTTACACACTAGTTAAAGTGCAAGGTAGCTACATGTATTTAATGACTGGTTTTGTGAATACAGTTGGAGGGGAAAGGGGTTTACCCATCTTTCCCATATGTTCATCTTGAACAAAAACTAGATTTGTAAAAAAAAAGTAAAAAAAGTGTGATACAGACATATAAATAGCACTACTACATCCACATAAAATGATTGGTTCACATCTTTGTGATGGTCACACTCAGAGAGGAGTTTCATGCTCGTGCTGAGAGGAAAGATGCAAGATGATTGTGTCCCTTGTGGGGGAACAGGGAGTGGGGTACCGTTGGATGGAGGTGGAGGAACACATAGCGCTTACTCAATTTTGGGAGAGGGCATCCCCGGTGGTGGGTACAAACACAGAGTCACTGACAGAGCTACTGACCATGTGGAGTGGAGGGGGGTCTTGCCCCGGGTTACCCTCTCCATCTCAGAGGGGGAGGGGGCAGGAGGGGGTACTGTTTGTGGTGATCTGGTCATGCCACACACCCAGGAGTGGGGGGGATTGAGGAAGGAGGGGTGGTTGAAAGTAAAGGAACGAGGAAGGAGTCGGTGAGAGAAAAACAGTGAGTGACAGAGGGCCAGTCAGTTGACTGCTAGAGCCAGGTCACCTTATGGTTAACTACCGTATGACGAGAGGACCGGCCTGTTGGAAGATGATTGTTACGTGTTGTAGCATTTTGCTAACACACAAAGCAAAATATAAGACAGAGTTAACAAATGTTCTAGCCTCTGTTTCAATCAGATGTGTAGGCTTCCATTTTGGGGGGAATTCATTCACGTTTGAGGGGCTCACTTTCATTCATATGAATTGAAATGTACAGATTTACACTGCAGACATTAGCTAAACATACATTTCTATCGAGCATAACATACACCTGTTAACCCATTACATGACTGCACACCTAACCATATTACGCTTGGTCGGCGAGAACATGCTGCAAGCCCTCTAGTGGAGGAAAGGCATCATAGCTTACAGGTTGGCAGGCGGTGCCAGTGACTAGAAATGCCATCAATGCGATAGTTTTGTTGTTGTCAGCAGAAAAGCAATAAATATGACAATCTGGGTTGTAATTCCACAACCGAATGGTTTGAGTTAGCTCTAACAAGAATCTCACAGCATCCGCTCCTATTTAAAGCATCTGTCATAGGTATAACCTGGAGGTGGGAGGAGAGGCAGCGAAAGAGGTCATTCTTATTTTAGGGACGATTTGGGAGGGATCGTCGTTGGGTTCAACCCTGTGCTGGACGATCAAGGCACACGGGATGTCACAGCATGCGGGTGACTGGGGATAATGGGGGGAGGGGGCAGTCCTGAGAGTGGTGAGGGGGATGTCGTGATGGGTGTCATGTTGGTGGTGGCACAGTTCAGCTTGCCTGGCGGAAGTGCCATCAGCCTGTGTCTGTGTATGTGTGTTTGTGGGTGTTTGTGCAAGGACAGAGAGACAGTGGCAGACAGACGTACACACGGACAGAGAAAGGATGAGAGCAGGCAAATGGGAGGATGAAGGAGGGATTTTGTCGGAGGAGAGGCGGGGGTGAGTAGAAAAGACAGCACAGTCAGCCCATACAAACACACACACAAACGCTCTGTGGACTTTTTTTGTTACGTCCGAGGAGGAGCCTTCGAAGATATACCTGGAAGGGTGAAAAATGGCATTTTGTATTGCTCTCCCTCGCCCGCTTTACCCTCAACACAGTGTACTTATCTACAAAACAAAACCAAAAGGGGATGAGAGCTTCAGCCAGCAGGGACAGTAAATCAGACATGATCAAACATTTTGTGCTCAACATTGTGAACAAAGTGGCCGTTCATTGTGTGTAGTGTCCAATACTCCTTAGCCACCCTCTCTTCCTTTATCATTACACACGGTATATAGCAAGACAGATCCACCACCCACCACCCAAACGACTCCAAGTAACATCAACATCTGTGGTACATGTATATAGCCACAGAAGCACAGTCATACCATATAGCAGCAAAGGAGATACATTGGTGAACAGAGGATAAGGATTTATGGTAGTATTGCCTTTGTGCTATTGTATAACTGCCCTGTACTGTGCCATGTATTTTACATTTTGTGTGGACCCCAGGAAGAGTACCTGCTGAATGAGTAAGAGCTAATAGGGATCCCAATAAACTTAACTAAACTGGTTAAAAGACACAGTGGGCCTATATGTGTGTGTAGACTATATTACTGTTGTGCCTATGAACAAGGGACCTATCCCAACACTAACATGAACTAATGTATGTGCTAGATATGTCAAAATGCATCTGGCAATCTGTTTGTGTTGGAAATTAATCCTGCAACATTGAAGGATTGAAATGCTTTCATTTAAGAGACCCCCAACACCACAATCCTATATCTGCTTGGAGGGTAGATTTTTAGCAAAGCCTCATTGGAGTTTGTGACCAGTAGTAGAGGACTAACTCTACTGAACTCTATTCATCACATGGATGCCTCATCACCGTGTTAATCATTACACAACACATCCCACAACACAACAAAACACAACACAGAGACGCAACACAGAAACACTAACAGTGATCACATAGAAGCAGAGGCCTGAACAGGGACAGGCCTCTAAAACATTGGGATGAACAGAATGCAGCATTCATGTACCAGGAGGAAAACAGAGATACAAACGCAGCTCGTCCCCAGGCAGCTAACGTGGCTTTGGGTTGGAGCTCAGTGGGAGCTGTGTGTTTGTGGACCGTGAGTGTGTGTGTGTGTGTTTGTTCCCATAGAGTAATAATACATTATTATAATTATTTCTATTGTTGAATCTTTAGGTGACACATTTTTTCTGATCGCAACTGATGAAGGAAAAGGAGAATGGAAGTACTGGAAATCATCGAGGCGTTATGCAAAACTGACAACAAATGGGACAGCTTACAGGGAGAGACAGCCTACAGGGAGGAGGTGAGGGCTCTGGGAGTGTGGTGCCTGGAAAACAACCTCTCACTCAACGTCAACATAACAAAGGAGATGGTCGTGGACTTCAGGAGACAGCGGAGGGTGCACCCCCCTATCTACATCGACGGGACCGCAGCGGAGTAGGTGGAAAGCTTCAAGTTCCTTGGCATATACAATCGTGGCTAAAAGTTTTGAGAATGACACAAATATTAATTTTCACAAAGTCTGCTTGTTCTCTTTGTATGATGGCAATTTGCATATACTCCAGAATGTTATGAAGAGTGATCAGATGAATTGCAATTAATTGCAAAGTCCTTCTTTGCCACGCAAATTAACTCAATCCCCAAAAAACATTTCCACTACATTTCAGCCCTGCCACAAAAGGACCAGCTGACATCATGTCAGTGATTCTCTCATTAACACAGGTGTGAGTGTTGACGAGGACAAGGCTGGAAATCACTCTGTCATGCTGATTGAGTTCGAATAACAGACTCTAAGCTTCAAACGGAGGGTGGTGCTTGGAATCATTGTTCTTCCTCTATCATCCATGGTTACCTGCAAGGAAACACGTGCTGTCATCATTTCTTTGCACAAAAAGGGCTTCACAGGCAAGGATATTGCTACCAGTAAGATTGCACCTATAAATCAACCATTTATCAGATCATCAAGAACTTCAAGGAGAGCGGTTCAATTGTTGTGATGAAGGCTTTAGGGCACCCAAGAAAGTCCAGCAAGCGCCAGAAAAGTATCCTAAAGTTGATTCAGCTGCGGGATCAGGGCACCACCAGTACAGAGCTTGCTCAGGAATGGCAGCAGGCAGGAGTGATTGCATCTGCATGCACAGTGAGGCAAATACTTTTGGAGGATGGCCTGGTGCCAAGAAGGGCAGGAAAGAAGCCACTTCTCTCCTGGACAAACATCAGGGACAGACTGATATTCTGTAAAAGGTACAGGGATTGGACTGCTGAGGACTGGGGTAAAGTCATTTTCTCTGATGATTCCCCTTTCCAATTGTTTGGGGCATCCAGAAAAAAGCTTGTCCGGAGAAGACAAGGTGAGCACTACCATCAGTCCTGTGTCATGCCAACAGTAAAGCATCCAGAGACCATTCATGTGTGGGGTTGCTTCTCAGCCAAGGGAGTGGGCTCACTCACAATTTTGCCTATGAACACAGCCATGAATAAAGAATGGTACCAACACATCCTCCAAGAGCAACTTCTCCCAACTATCCAGGAACATTTTGGTGACAAACAATGCCTTTTCCAGCATGATGGAGCACCTTGCCATAAGGCAGAAGTGATAACGAAGTGGCTCGGGGAACAAAACATTGATATTTTGGGTCCATGGCCAGGAAACTCCCCAGAACTTAATCCCATTGAGAACTTGTGGTCAATCCTCAAGAGGCGGGTGTACAAACAAAAATCCACAAATTCTGACAAAATCCAAGCATTGATTATGCAAGAATTGGTTGCCATCAGTCAGGTGGCCCAGAAGTTAATTGACAGCATGCCAGGGCGGATTGCAGAGTCCTTGAAAGAGAAGGCACAACATTGCACATATTGACTCTTTGCATCAACTTCATGTAATTGTCAGTAAAAGCATTTGATACTTCAGTATTCCATAACAACATATGACAAAAATATCTAAAGACACTGAGGCAGCAGATTTTGTGAAAATTAATAATTGTGTAATTCTCAAAACTGTTGGTCACGACTGTACATCACTAAGAAACTGAAATGGACCAACCACACAGACAGTATGGTGAAAAGGGCACAACAGAGCCTCTTCAACCTCAGGAGGCTAAAGAATTTGGCTTGTCACCTAAAACCCTCACAAAATTTTACAGGTGCACAATTGAAAGCATCCTGTCGGGCTGTATCACCGCCTGGTATGGCAACTGCACCGCCCGCAACCGCAAGGCTGGTCTGCCGAATGCATTACCGGGGGCAAACTACCCGCCGTCCAGGACACCTACAGCACCGGCTGTCACAGGAAGGCCAAAAATATCATCAAGGACATCAACCACCCGAACCACTGCCTGTTCATCCCTCTGTCATCCAGAAGGTGAGGTCAGTACAGGTGCAAAGTACAGGTTTCATTCAAAGCGGAACACTAGCTTAATTGCGACAAGCCTAATGCGATTGATATCATACAACTGATAGCAGCTGTGACATTACTCAGTGTTTGTTGGTCTGTGTATGCTTGTATGCACGTTGTAAGCTTGTTGTATGTCTGTCTGTGTGTGAGCGAGCTAGGGAGCAGTCCTTACAGTACATAGTGCACTACTTTTGACCATATGGTTTCAAGCCCTGGTCGAAAGTAGTGTACTATAAAGGAAATAGGGTTCCATTTGGGACGAAGCCTATATTGAGGACCGGAGGGAAGGGATATTCCTAATGAGAAAGGGCAGTAGTGCAGTATATTGAGGAAGCTGATGGCTCCTAGTGATATCCTCTTGACTGCAGACACACTGGGTCACTCTGACACACTGCACCGGGCCCAGCAGGATGTGACCTCACCACCACCACCCTGCCGACCGTAACCACGGTCCATAAGCACAGTCCCCAGCGTCACTGTGGGCCATGGGCAGGGTGAAGTGTAGGGCTCAACTAAACAACATGGCTAAGACACCACTACTTTCACCATGGCAGCTTTAGGCTACCACTACAACTCTTGGATTCCGTAAATGGTATGAAGTTCAAAGTTTATAATGCAGCACTCTATATCCAGTTTTATGTGAATTAGCCAAATCAGTTCAATATTCAAAGAGGATGAGGGCTCGCAACAGATCACTACTACCCAGCTTTTTACAAAAGTCACTCTTTAAAATCAATACCATGCAAATATGATTTTTTTTGAACAATGCAACCAACATCCATGCAGTACCTAACAAAAGTAAAGGGCAATTTTGATAGGACTATATGAGTGCTAAATTAAGCGATGTGATAATCACATTGATTTCTCAATGCTCTCCATTACAAAGACCTTGAACCCCAGGCACCGACACACTGGTCAGTCAGGGTCCCTGTATTGAAGGTTAATAAAGATGGCAGGGGGCTACTGGGCTTCTTTGTATATGACCACTGGCTATACAGGCTCACTAGTTAACCTGACACATGAAAGCTGTTGTGAGTGCAGGGGGTCATGGGTAGGGGGTAGAGGGGGATAGAAAGCTGGGGTGGGGTGCTGTGATGGGGAACAGACTTGAGACGACGCAGGCCTCGCTGCCTTGATCAAAAGCTTTCATTATTGTCGAGCTGAAGAGATGAAACAGGCATTCTGTTGAGCACCCGGCTTCCTGTGGCGTGGCTATGATGTCGTGACCCAGTCAACAACACACAGACCCCAGCTGAGAGGACAGAATAGGAGGGGATAGGAGAGGTGGGAAGGGAAGGAGAGGTGAGCATGGCAGAGGGGTTATTGATGAGGGTGTGTGCATGGTTGGTTGTGGCTTGATAGGTGGGTTGAGAGGGATCTCGGCAACATAGGAAATTAAATGTGAAATAAAAAAATGTATAATGTTAATGGAGTAAACTATTATTTTAGTGGTAAACTGACCCTCATTCTAAGATTTACGTTGCTTTATTACAAAATGCATTTTCAAAAAAAATATCCTAAATTAGTGCCACTCCATGGCTTGATTTAATTTGTGATTCTAATTTATACATGACTAATGAACACTAAATTGGGCATGACAATATTTATTTTCCATAATTGCATTACTCTCTGCTCGTTAGTACATTTGCATTTCACATCAGCTTTGCTGAGTAGGATTTCACAGTCCTCGAGTCTCAGGGACAATCATTTCCATAACCACTGTGCTTGGGTCTGGAAGTGATGAAAACGCCTTGGCTGTGCCTACCTACTCATTAGGTGGACGAGTGGAAGAAGAGATATGACAGAAAGAAAGATAGGAAAGATACATTATTGTGCTATGCATGGCTGTACCTTGTGTTAGCAATCAAATGTACAGGGGATATCAAAATTCAATACAGCCCTTTAACATGGGATACGTTTCTGTTTCAAGCTGGTGCGCCTTCTTCTCTATGGTGTTGTTAACACAAGAGTCTGCATTTATGTCTCTGGCCCAAAATGGACTGGACAGAGACACAAATGCCAGATGGACTGGTCCATCTTTAGCCTAGTGGGCCTGTCTAAATTGGGGTTTTGGCAGAATGGTTCTTATTTGAGGGCCACGAGGAAGAAAAAAGAACCAGTTTGTTAGAAATGCCTGCACTGATTTCTGGTTCCTGTCTGTCCCTGCCTCTGTCTGGGTTAGAGCATGCTGGAGCAATCCCATAGGCTGTCGTTATGCGGCCATAAATATGTGGCATAAAAATACCTTATCTTTGAGGAATCAGACTTTCAAGGAAATATTTAGATAGCCACATTCCGAATGCAGTTTAAAGAGAACTGTTTGTCTTTTGAGTGAGTAACTGTTGCTGCAATTGATGATGCTCATGGTGCTTTAAGCCCTGAAACCATCACCTAGTCAATGTAGCTTGTGTGAGCTTCCGGACCCTTTCGTTTTACAAATACACCCAAACCCCCTCATATACTACAGCATGTGTGCGTCCCAAATGGCACCCTATTCCCTATATAGTGTACTACTTTTAACCAGTCATATGGACCCTGGTTGTCCTAGGTCAAAAGTAGTGCACTATATAGAGAACAGGGTGCCATTTGGGACGCATACTATGTCATGTGCAGTCACAGTAACAGATGTCAGTTAAATTGAACCTCTTCTAAAAAGAGGTTTGTTCCCACGCCTTATATAGTCCCAGTGTCATAGATGGAAAACCCTGGAATGTGCCGGAGTTTCACTGTGTTCATCTTATCAAACGCCAAATGTTTGTTTATTGTCCGTCCTAACCAGCTAGCCAGGGGCAGCTTTGACACCACAGCAAGGGACAGACCACTTGACTAACAGGTTAACGACAGCTCTCCTCACTACGCACAAACATCTGTTACATTATGACACTGACAACATGTACAGTAGACATGACAACCATGACATGTATCCGGAAAACAGAATGTTCAAGTCAAGTGTTACCGATACCCCCAGACACAGACCCCCACAACCACCCTGGCCTCCCCCAGCTCCTCACCTCTTTGGAGGGGACTCGTGAGCCCTTCCTCCTTGTCCACCAGGTCTCCACCATGGCGATGAGACAGGAGAGCACCACACCCGCTGCCAGCACGCAGAACACCCCGGCAAAGCTGTGGATGTCCAGGGCGCTGCCGCGGTGTTTGGTGTGCACCGCAGAGTACAGGTCACACGGGCTGTCCCGGGGCCACCACTTCAGCTTCAGGATGTCCATGTCCCCGTTCTGCTGCAGCTCCAGGATCCTGACACACACACACACAGATAGATGCACATACACGCGCACAGGCACGCACAGACAGACAGACGGATGCGCGCACACAGATATACACACAAACAAACAAATTGAGTACAGATGTGTTATTGTCTGCAGGTGTATACAGGAATAGGGCAAAATCTACATTTCATTCAGATTGGACTGCATCACATTTTCTTCAGGATGGAGTTTATAATCTACTTGCCCTGAAGTGTAAGTAGCTTAGACTCCGTGCCATATTTATTCGGTACACCCATCTAGTACTAGGTCGGACCCCCCTTCGGGACACAAGGTGTGACATTCAAACGCTGCTCAATTGGTATCAAGGGAACTAACGTGTGCCAGGAAAACGTTTCCCACACCATTACACCACCACCACCACCAGCAGCCAGTACAGTTGACACCAGGCAGGATGGGGCCATGGACTCATGCTGCTTACGCCAAATCCTGACTCTACCATCAGCATGACGCAACAGGAACCGGGATTCATCCGACCAGGCAATGTTTTTCCACTCCTCAATTGTCCAGTGTTGGTGATGGCGTGCCCACTGGAGCAGCTTCTTCTTGTTTTTAGCTGATAGGAGTGGAACCCAGTGCGGTCGTCTGCTGCAAAAGCCCATCCATGACAAGGACTGACGAGTTGTGCTTTTCCAAGATGCCATTCTGCACACCACTGTTGTACTGCGCCGTTAGGTAGCCTAGTGGTTAGAGCGTTGGGTCAGTAACTGAATGGTTGCTGGATCAAATTCCTGAGCTGACAAAGTCAAAATCTGTTCTGAACAAGGCAGTTAACCCACTGTTCCCCAGTAGGCTGAATTTGTTCTTAACTGACTTTCCTAGTTAAATTAAAAAATATGTATTTGCCTGTTTGTGGCCCACCTGTTTGCTTGCACAATTCTTCACATTCTCCTTTGACCATTCTCATCAACAAGCTGTTTTTGCCCACAGGACTGCCGCTGACTGGATGTTTTTTGTTAATTGCACCGTTCTCTGTAAACCCTAGACACTGTCGTGCGTTTAAAGCCCAGGAGGGAAGACATTTCTGAGATATGCCTGGCACCGATGATCATAACACTCTCAAATTTGCTTAGGTAACTCGTTTTGCAACATTCTAACGTTAAATTGCATAGTAATTCAGAGCATGTGCAGACCAGCTGGCTGGACTGTTAACAGACATATTCCATCTCTCCCTTTCCCAGTCTGTTTTCCCCACTTGCTTCAAGATGTCCACCATTGTTCCTGTACCCAAGAAAGAAAAGGTAACTGAACTAAATGACTATTTCCCCATAGCACTCACTTCTGTCATCATTAAGTGATTTAAGGGGCTAGTTAAGGATCATCTAACCTCCACCTTACCAGACTCCCTAGACCCACTACAATTTGCATACAGCAGATCCACTGATGGTGCCATCGCCCTACACACTGTCGTATTCCATCTGGACAAGAGGAATACCTATGTAAGAATGATGTTCATTGACTACAGCTCAGCTTTCAACACCATAATGCCCTCCAAGCTCATCACTAAGCTTGGGGCCCTGGGTCTGAACCCGGCCCTGTGCAACTAGGTCCTGGACTTCCTGACGGGCCACCCCCAGGTGGTGAAGTTTGGCAACCACACCTCCGCTACACTGATCCTCAACACAGGAGCCCCACATGGTTGCATGCTCAGCCCCCTCCTGTGCTCCCTGTTCACCCATGACTGCTAGGCCATGCACGTCTCCAACTCAATCATCAAGTTTGCAAACGACACAACAGTGGTGGGCCTGATTACCAACAGCAACAAAACAGCCTACAGGGTGGTGAGGGCCATGGCAGAGTGGTGCCAGGAATACAAAAACCTTGTTTTCGTTGAGACAGAGGCATATAAACTGAGAGTCACAAAACATAGACTGACATAGACTGACCAGGTGAAAGCTATTATCCATTACTCATGTCACTTAAATCCACTTCAATCAGTGTAGATGAAGGCAAGGAGAAAGGGTTAAAAAAGGATTTTTAAACCTTCAGACAATTGAGACATGGACTGTGTGTGTGCCATTCAGAGGGTGAATGGGCAAGACCAAATATTTAAGTAACTTTGAATGGGGTATGGAAGTAGGTGCCAGGGGCACCAGTTTGAGTGTGGCAAGATCTGCAACACTGCTGGGTTTTTCACACCCAACAGTTTCCCGTGTGTATCAAGAATGGTTCACCACCCAAAGGACACCCAGCCAATTTGACACAACTGTGGGAAGAATTGGAGTCAACATGGGCCAGCATCCCCGTGGAACACTTTCGACACCTTGTAGAGTCCATGCCATATCTATGACTCTGGCTAGACTAAAAGAAGGTTTTTGTATTCAAAAGCAAGCACTGAGTATGACTTAAGTCATTCACATTGTATGATGATCTGAGGGTTGAATCTCAATTGTTTTTCCTGGATTCCTCTCATCCTCTCTCCTCACCTCATTCTCAAAACACAATGGCAGTCAGAGAAGGAACCTTGACTCTTCTCCTCCAATGCGAGGGAGGACACTAGGAATCAATAAAACACATGAGATTAACCCTGATTCTCTGCAGATGTTTGAATGGTCTTCAAACACTAGAGGGCAATATTGGACAAATAATGATGCCACAGACTGACAGCTGTATTAACCTGTCAAAATAATTGTAAGAAATATGAATATGTTTTGTAGCAGAGTGTTATTACTTTTCTCTAATGATGTTATGCTGTCCAGCTAAGCAAATGAACAATGACATCCAATAAAAACCCTTAAAGGTTGATTGGAGCCTTCTGTTAATTTACAGAACTGTATTTCAGAGGTCTGGCTTGCGGTATCGCAGGAAACAAAATTAACAGCACACACACACACACACACACACACACGGACAAAAACACACAAGTGACTTGAATGACAACACTTATCTTTGACTGTGCCTCTACAAAGTATAACAAATAAAAATGTTGCCAAAGTATCTCAAATGCAAATGTAGTATAACGGTAGTTTACACAATTAGAAAATGAATAATAGCAGAGGAGCATATCTTATTTCAATAACATATAATTCTATATTATAGACATTATTTTAACCTCTTTAACCTCTGCTACATAGGCACATAGAACTGTAAGGTCTGATTTGGGATTACTGTTGGGAGACTAAGGGATCTTATTTAGATAAGGCCCACATAACAGATGACTCAGATGTTGGCTCAGATGGAATGAAAAAGAGGAATACATGCTAGTGAAATGTCCAATCAGAAACAGAGACTTGATAAGCTGTAGACCATACTATCTACCTAGAGAGTTTTCATCTGTATTTTTCGTAGCTGTCTACATACCACCACAGACCAATGCAGGCACTAAGACCACACTCAATGAGCTGTATACCGCCATAAGAAAACAGAAAAACGCTCATCCAGAGGCAGCGCTCTTAGTGGCCGAGGACTTTAATGTAGGGAAACTTAAATCTGTTTGACCTCATTTCTATCAGCATGTTAAATGTGTAACCAGAGGGGAAAAAACTGGGACTCTAACTCGGAAGCTTACAAGAAATCCCGCTATTCCCCATCAAGCAGGCAAAGCGTCAATACAGGACTAAGATCGAATCATACTACACCGGCTCCGATGCTCGTCGGATGTGGCAGGGCTTGCAAACTATTATTGTACTACAAAGAGAAGCACAGCCGCGAGCTGCCCAGTGACACGAGCCTACTAGACAAGCTAAATGACTTCTATGCTAACTTCGAGGCAAGTAACACAGAAACATGCAAGAGAACACCAGATGTTCCAGACGACTGCGTGATCACGCTCTCCGCAGCCGATGTGAGTAAGACCTTTAAACAGGTCAACATTCACAAGGCTGCAGGACCAGACGGATTACCAGGACATGTACTCCGAGCATGCGCTGACAAACTGGCAAGTATTTTCACTGACATTTTCAATCTCTCCCTGTCTGAGTCTGTAATACCAACATGTTTCAAGCAGACCACCATAGTCCCTGTGCCCAAGAACACTAAGGTAACCTGCCTAAATGACTTCCGACCCGTAGCTACATCTGTAGCCATGAAGTGCTTTGAAAGGCTGGTCATGACTCACATCAACACCATTATCCCAGAAACCCTATACCCACTCCAATTTGCACCCTGCCAAAACAGATCCACAGATGATGCAATCTCTATTGCACTCCACACTGTCCTTTCACACCTGGACAAAAGGAACACCTATGTGAAAATACTATTCATTGACTACAACTCAGCGTTCAACACCATAGTGCCCTCAAAGCTCAACACTAAGCTAGGACCCTGAGACTAAACACTTCCCTCTGCAACTAATGGGCCGCCCCCAGGTGGTAAGGGTAGGTGACAACACATCCACCACGCTGATCCTCAACACAGGGTTCCCTCAGGGGTGTGTGCTCAGTCCTTTCCTGTACTCCCCGTTCACTCATGACTGCACAGCCAGGCACGACTCCAACACCATCATTAAGTTTGCTGATGACACAACAGTGTTCCTGATCACCAACAATGACAAGGTTGTCAAAGACCTGGCCATGTGGTGTTAGGACAACAACCTCTCCCTCAATGTGATCAAGACTAAGGAGATGATTGTGGACTACAGGAAAAGCAGGGCTGAGCACTCCCCCATTCTCATCGACGTGGCTGTAGTGGAGCAGGTTGAGAGCTTCAAGTTTCTTGGTGTCCAAATCACCAACAAACTAACATGGTCCAAGCCCACCAAGACAGTCGTGAAGAGGGCACAACAAAACCTATTCCCCCACAGGAGACTGAAAAGATTTGACATGGGTCCTCAGATCCTCAAAAGGTTCTACAGCTGTACCATCGAGAGCATGGTATGGCCTGGTGTGGCAACTGCTTGGCCTCCGACCCAGTACATCACTGGGGCCAAGCTTCCTGCCATACAGGACCTCTATACCAGGCGGTGTCAGAGGAAGGCCCAAAAAATTGTCAAAGACTCCAGCCACCCTAGTCATAGACTGTTCTCTTTGCTACCGCATGGCAAGCGGTACCAGAGCGCCAAGTCTAGGTCCAAGAGGCTTCTAAACAGCTTCTACCCACAAGCCGTAAGACTCCTGAACATCTAATCAATTGGCTACCCAGACTACTTGCATTGCCCCACTATTTTACACTGCTGCTACTCTCTGCTATTATCTATGCATAAGTCACTTTATTAACACTACTCACGTGTATATATTACCTCAATTATCTCGACTAACCGGTGACCCTCGCACATTGACTCTGTACCGGTACCCCCTGTATATTGCCTCGCTATTGTTATTTTTACTGCTGCTCTTTAATCACTTGTTACTTTATCTCTTATGTTTTTAGGTATTTTTCTTAAAACGGCATTGTTTGTTAAGGGCTTGTCAGTAAGCATTTTAGTAGCTTGAAAGAAAAGAACTGGAAAAAAAGTGATTATACTTTATAGTAAACAAAATACTTGAGATCGTGGCCAAAGAAGATTGGTCAATGTGGAAAGCTACCCTAAGAGCTTAGTCGTTTATCACTGCTTTCATGCACTAAGTGGAGTAATACGATAACATTTTTCTGTATGTTTCATCTCTGTGGAAATGTTGCTCTTTTATTGCCATGTTTTGCTCCAAAACAGACATATCACATCAAGTTGTTCATTTACATTTGAGTAATTTAGCACACGCTCTTATCCAGATCGACTAGGGTTAAGCACCTTGCTCAAGAGCACATTGACAGATTTTTCCCCTAGTCGGCTAGAGGATTCGAACCAGTGACCTTTCGGTTACTGGCCCAACACTCTTAACTGCCACCCTATGTTCACCTCATGTAGTATATACAGAATAAGACATGTTTCTATTTACATAAAATAATGATTTATTCTATTGCAACTACTATTAAGATCTGTCTCCTATGCATCTGGTGTACTCA